>NC_069111.1:30619300-30741800 GCF_025612915.1 Magallana angulata | reverse complement strand
ACACCCTTCATTATCAATTCATTATCAGAAACGTGTTATATTTTCAAGACACACTGTATTTACAAATGTACAAGTGAAAATACATCATAGAAGACAACACATACTTGAAGTAAATTTCCTAGTAGATCATGTCTTTCTTAAATAAGAACGTTCAATAGACCATATACTGTTTTACAATAATATATTTTTAATGTCTCTAGTTTCATCACTACGTAAAGCAAATGTTCAGATTTGTTGATTTTGATTTTTTTGAAATTTAGAATTACCGGTACCACATTGAGCTTGCTAGTAAAATCATTTCAGTCTCAAATCTTTATTTTCGACAATTCTTTTAAAGTTAATTTTCGAACAAAGTGGAATCTGTCATGGAAGGTTCTGCTAAATAATATTCACAAAAATACAGAAGTTAACGATTGGTTGCTTTTGATTTACCATTGTCATATTTACATATTATAAAATTAGTAGACGTTATCTATACTACTGTATTAACATAACAGACTCGAATTTTTTATCTTTAATACCGAGAAATCGGAAGAATACTGTCTTTTGTTTTATTTATTTTAAACATCATTGGCACTTGAAGATTACCAATTTGTTTTTAATTTTTCTCAGTTAAGCTTCGCTAATCAACGAAAATTCCTTAAAAATCCCGGAAATCACCTGGATTTTTTGGATTATACAATCTTGCGCTTGCGCAATACATTTACGCTAACGGGATCTTTAGCTTATGTTTCCACAATATCACATCTGCAGGAATAAACTCAGAAATGATAATACAAATACGGGTAAATTTTCATTGGAATTTCGCTATATATTCTGTTCATATATATTAATGATTTCTTATGAGAGAAAGTATAAAATAACAAATATACATTTCAACTTAGTACTTACTTTTGTCTTCGTGATGACAAAAAATATTTGACTACATGCAAAAAAGTGACATTATATTTGTTAGGAGAGTGAAGATAGAATATGTTTTATCGTAAAAATAAATAATGTCCTACGGACCCAGTTTTACAAAGAAAATACGTGTACGTTAAATTGGTGAAAAGGTGTTGAATTCTTCCATTCTATGGATTAAAATAGTTAGTTGAAAGGTATTTGCAGTCTCAAAAAGGTTTGTTGTGATGAATTTGACTGTCATTTTCAAGGCAACTTCATTAACTTTCTCCAAAATCGTTCTGGAGCGATTCTACAATTTTCTTCTACATTACGGGTATAAGGGGGGCATTCTAACTGTGGTGAGGGCCTTTCCAGAGACACAGATTATTCAAACTAAGGAAAGTGTAGTGAAATTAATAGCATTATTGTATTTTTATAACTTTGTTATGTAAATGTCAATAATAAGGTGTGTCAATGTACATATTTCGTAAATGTCCGATATGCAATGTCAACCCATGCACGCACGGGTCAAAGTCTAGTATTGAATAAAAAGAAGAAATGTGACGAAAATGCAGTAATACATGTATCTAGATATATCATTAAAAACTTTATATAAGATTGAAAATCAAGTACCTTTCCTTTTAAAGACAAGCATAAATACTCGTACTTTAATTTAGAATTTATAATATTGCCCCTCTCTTGCTTCTAGTGTGCTTGCCAAAGACCGGATACACCTCAAAGACATGATATATATTCCCCTGATATAAGGTTAAAAATGCCTTTTAATGTTTATTGATTGATTCATTATGTTTTGAAAGCCATGTCGAAAATACTTATACATGTATAAGAGCGATTGAAGATTGAACAAGTCGCTGAATCCCCAAATGAATATACTTAAGTACCTATAAAGCAAAATTAAATCTTTCGTGGCCAACCAGCTCTTACTATCTGGTGATAGTTACGTGTAGCACTTAAAGTTATATACCCTCAAATCTAGTGCTTTTTAGTGCTCTAACCACCTAAATATGATCGGATCAAACTAGAAAGCCAAGCAATATATGCTTTACTAGTGATATCCTTTAGTTGTATATAACCCACATTATGCCTAATAATCTATTCTCATGTTTTTATTTAGAATCTAACACAGACGAGGTGAAAAATGAAACAAAGATGCTCCATGAACTTATCACGCAACGTATTATGAATGAGACAGGTATGTATTATTGCATATAGAATTCAAAATTCAGTGTTTAAGGCTTAGATGCCACCATTTATTTGCTTTAAAAAATCATTTTTATATCTTATTTTCTTATTGAATCACTTTACATCACAGCATTATTATTTAATTGTGTCAGCGCGTACACAATAACATGACGTTACACATTCAAAAGTTTCAACAATATATTTTTTTTGTATCTGATTTAAAAGCATATTACAGAAGACAAGAAATCGGAGTAAAATACAAAATGCCCAATTGTGTATAAAAATGAAAAGGTGTTGATACAAACCGATAATTTTTAAAACAAGAAAATCTAACTCGGTTACAAAAACACTTTCAGAAATGTGGTACGACTTAAAGTGACAGCGGTGAAACCAACTGAGCTATTCAAACCTTAAAATAAGATTTTAGGTTTTTGGCAAATTTCGACATGAAGGCAGGGGTGTATCTAAAAAATAATACTATCTGTAGCTCAGTCAATAGAGTCGTGGTCATGTCCTAGGCGATCCGGATTCAAGCGAAGAGTACCGCAATTTTTTTTTTCCTTTTTTTTTTTTTTGCTTAGATTTTCGATTTTTTTTTGTATAGATGAGTTTTATCTTATTTGTTCAAAAATCGGACGGACGACCAACTCGTTGCTCGCAACGAGAACGATCTAGTTATTATTATTTTATTTTAAAATCAACGATAAGTAGTTTTGCATGGCATGAAGTATCTAAGCTTAATTTGAATAATTTTGCACATCCTTTTCTTTAAATATTAATATTTAATTTTCGGGCTTTTTAACAAAAAATCCGAGCTATAGATGGAAAACAACATATGAATCGCGTGCTGTGTAATATCTAAACAAGAGGCCCATGGGCCACATCGCTCATCCGAGCAACAATAGGTATGATAAAGTTCCCTTAACGGAGTCATAATACAAACTTTCTGAACAATTTAGTATAATACTATTACATGTAGATCGTGTATAAATAAAAGTTCATTTTTTCATCCTGGATATTCTTATGTTTATAATCAAGTCCCTCTTCTAACAGGATGATTTTATAGTGATATCATCTGTTGAGCATTGCAGTTCTCAAAGAGATCCTAAACAATTGTTTTATATAGGATGTAAACCTACAAACTCTTAACCCCTTGTGATGCCCAAGAATCGTCCAGGGGCCAAAGTCTAAACAATTTTAAAGAATCAGCAATATGTCAAACTGCTTGCATATAAGTAAAACATATGTAATATTATTTCAGTTTTTGTGAATCATTAGAATATTTTCCATTGTAAAATTGGATCCCCAATGTAGCCCCCACCCTGCTCCTTAAGGTTTTGATATGAAAGAATTTGAATCTACATTATCTGATGTTGATTTCAGTAAAATTACAGCTTTTCTAGGCAAGTAGTGTGTAGAAAAAAGATATTTTTTTAAAAAAATCTATTTATATTCCTAAGTAAATGTTGCCCCCCCCCCCCACTCCACACGATGAGACTCTATCCTATCGCTGGGGATCCTGGTTTGAACCTGAATCCACCCTACCTTAGGATGCTTCCACGCAAGTTTCAGCTAGCTTTCCTGTTGATTACTTTCTGAGAAGAAGCTTTTAAAAGATTACACTATACACATGTATATGTATATTCCTATTTAAAAGTTCGACCCCCCCCCCTTTGTGGCCCCACCTTACCCCCGGGGCCATGATTTGAACAAACCTGAATCTACACTATCTGAGGATGCTTCCACACAAGTTTCAGCTATTCTGGCCAAAGGGTTTTTGAGAAGATTTTGAAAAGTATCAACAAATTTTCAATGAATTCTAATGATCACCTTGAAATAGAGCATGGCCCTTCATTTTAAAAACTTCAATCCCCTTTACCCAGTAATGCTTTGTGTCAAGTTTGGTTGAAATTGGCCCAGTGGTTCTGGAGAAGAAGTCGAAAATGTAATAAAGTTTACAGACGAACGGACAGACGGACGCCGGACAAAAAGTGATAAGAAAAGCTCGCTTGACCTTTCGGCTCAAGTGAGCTAAAAATGAATTGATGCTGTCAAATTCTATGATGCATTATGTGTCAGTTATATTTCTGGAATGTTTTTTTAAACAAATAATAATAAAGAATATTCTAAGCCAGCATTAGTATTTACTTTTAGATTGGATAGTCTGCCCTTGATTCCGAACGCTACCGCTATAGAAGTGGCGCTTTGGTCGCAAGAGAGGCGAACCAGTCATATTGACCAATGGCGAAATAATGCTTACAACTACAAAAAAATATCTAATTTGGTCGTACCAAGAATAAAATCGGTCTTTTTCAAGTTAGCCATAGATCAGTTTTCTTGAAAAAATAGTGTTCTAAATACATTTCATCGAATTAACGATTAATTTCAACTACTTAGTCTTGTCAGCGGTAACGTTTTTCCATTAATGTTTGTGCTTAGGTCCAAACACTTTTTTACTTCTGTAACTGAATAGGGGAAATTAGATAACAGTCAACTCTACAAAAACCATATGCAATACACCATTGTTAGAGTAATTATTTATGTAGTTGCAAATAGAATAGAGAATAAAAATCAACAACGTTTCTGCATTTGCATCCGAAAAGTAAATGAAATCTAATTGTTTTGTTTATCAAAAAACCATATTACAACTAAATCTAAATTTTTGGTGAAACTGTTATATATTAAAATTTTAAAAAAAATAACAAGAAGACTTACGTGTAGTCTTGTTCAATCGCATTTTCTCTGGCCTTTCTGGCCGGAAAAACACCTCGAATGTATTAACATTATCGGATGTTAGAATTTAATACAAAATGGAGTCGCTTCTTATTAAAAGAAGTATCGGCTAGACAGCATTGTATGTCGCTTTTTAGGGTTAATCATTGACTTAAATGAAGTCTCGTTTACATCTTAACAGCTCGTAAAGTGTGTTCTATTTACATCAAGTTTATAAAAAGGGAAATTGTCATTGACGCCTTTGTAATACATTCGAAGTGTTATTAAGATCTGCGGCAAAGGTCTGGGAAGGTCTGATTGAGCCTTGGTACATGTAAGTTCATTTTATGAATTTTGACAATAAACACAGAACATAACTAAAATGCTTGTTTCGACAATGAATGTATATTTTAATATTTTGTAGCATTTAAAGATGACATTAAAAGAATGTTATTCACCATAATCCATGCGTCAAGTAAGTAGATATTATATTATATAGATCCAGCAAAAATGTATTGCTTGTTACTCCAAAATACATTGTATTTATGTCAATATGAAGAAAATAGCAAATTTTTTACACATTGTAAAATATCTTTCTATTCGTTAATGAGATTTACTTGATTCAAAAGTGCATTTCATTTTCTTCAATAAATAACGCGTAAGTAAATATTTTTTCTCCGCTTTTTTCTTTAAAATGTCAATTTGTGTTTCCATAGCTCTATTTTTAGTTTAAACAGGTTGGTTTTTTAATCAAAAATAAAATGTATAAGAACAAAGTTCATTTAGTGTCTAATTCGTTGTGTTCGTGTTATTGTTTGAATTAAAAGCAGGTAGTAAATATGATGATTGGTTGAAAGATACACGCACACCAATCTGAGCTTGTTTTAAAATTCTTCAGAACCAATCCATCTCCCGTTGGTTTCACATAAGGCCCATACTTTCTGAAAAGGATGTAGTATAGTACATATTATTAGTGATTGGATTTACACAGGCGTAACATTTTTTTTGGGGGGGGGGGAGGGGATCGGGGGTTCTATTTTCAAATTAAAGTATAGTGATCATCCATTCCGAATTTGAAAAGTAAAGAATACTAAATTCACGTTGACTTTGAAAATTCCCAATTTTAACAAAATGAAAAGAAAACAATACCTCACTTAACGAGTGCTTTGACCCGTACGATAATCATAATACTAAAGAAGGGTATGCAAATCTTATCGTGTGTTCTGGTTCTTTAGAGTCCTCAGTTTACTACAATGTGCACATACAATTTATCAGAGTACTATTGGGTAGTTAGATGGATAAGTCGATGATGAACGTTCATGAAATCAAAACTTACAGTTTATATCATAATTTGCCTCCAATTAAGATAATCTGTAGTCTTTAAGGGTGATATGTGCGGCCCTCTTGTAAATTTTGTTTGAAAAGTATGCATACAAGCACAGGACAATGCCTTTTTAATCGCATAGAACAGATGTTGAACTGCGCATCTACAGCCTTATTTTGAAGATTCAAAAATATGAAAAAATAAGAAGGAGGTTTATTGGTGTTCTCTCTACAACCATTTGTTGAGAAAAATGTCTAAGCTTGCTTATTTAAGCTGTAACGTTGTCTAAAAATAAGGTACCCTATTCTTAAAATTGGCCTCAAAAACCACAGAATACATTTGTCTGTGTCTATGGAGGTACACTGCAGATATATTTTCATTTAAATATAATGTATACATTTTAATTTAAGACAATCAATTTTTTGAACCTCTGTCCCACTTCTAATTTACACTTAAAGAACTAACAAATTCCCATAATACAAGCATGGGGCAGGTATAGAGATGTAAATCAAATTGACATTTTTTTTATTCTATGAAAATATAACGTATATGTGTCTCCATGGACACATGCGTTCTAAGTATAGACCGAAGTTTTCTTGTTCTAAAAATATATCCCATGCCGACTGAAAAAAATAGGGTACCCTATTTTGAGGCAAAGTTAAGATTTAAATGAGCAAGATTCAAACTTTTTCTCTACAAATGGTTGTAGAGAGGACACCAATGAACACCCTTCAAATTTTTTTTCTTCATATTTTTAAATCTTTAAAATAGGGCTGTAGCTGCGCAGATCGACAACTGATCTATGTGATTAAAAAGGCACTGTTCTGTACTGTATGCATACTTTTCAAACAAAATGACATATGTAGGACTTCATATTTATTGCTTTTATATCTTTTTGCAACAATTTTGGCCAGTTTCGGGCAAAAACAAACCACTTCAAAAAATGTTTACATTCTTATCCTCAAATGTAGTGATTGTGGCCGCACATCCTCCTTAAAGTAATCCAAGACGAAGTAATTGAAACTTTTGTAGGTGGGTTTTTTTTTGCGTTAGACGAATATTGTTTATCTTTTGCGACTTCTCCTGGGTTAAAATGGTACAAATTCTATGTTGATATAGAGCAAGATTAACTTGTAACGCACGCTTTGTAACAATTTAATATTTCTCAGGGATTAAACAAATAGATTTCAGTAGTGTTTAATTATTTAGTTTTTTTCCCGAACACCTAGTGTGTCTGAAAGATGTAAAAACAAGTCTGTCTTTCTTTTTCTTTCGGTGGTATTGTTTATTCCGTACTTTAAGATCATTTGACATGTAAAAAATGATATATAAATTCTTTTATTATTGCTACAGTTTGTGTACGTGATTGCACCGATAAAATTGATGGAGACTACCAATCCTGCTACACTTGTGAAGGATTTATCACATGCAGCAATGATGTCTTGGTACCCAAAAATTGTTCGGAGAGCTATCCTGACAGACCCGTGTATTGGGACAATATTAAACAGAAGTGCCTATTTAAATCCCGTACATGTGATCAAAAGTATACATTTGACGACTAAAATATGTGCTATTAGAATATGATGTTGAATATAACAAATATAACAAAAACTT
The DNA here is from genome assembly GCF_025612915.1 of Magallana angulata. Lineage (NCBI taxonomy): Eukaryota > Metazoa > Mollusca > Bivalvia > Ostreida > Ostreidae > Magallana > Magallana angulata. The sequence goes on along the minus strand of NC_069111.1, from coordinate 30,734,065 downwards.
TTCTGTATTGGATAACGATATGTCATTCGTAATTTGCAGATGATTGCCTTTCTTGTTTTATTCTTGTCTGCGAATTCTGATTAAAATAATTCCTCGGGAGTTTAAATTAATTCAATTCTTACAAGCTATCTGTTTGCTACAGAATTTGTGAATTAAATGAAGAATACAATTATGGCGATTTAAGCTTTATAAATCGAAAGAGGTTAATTTGCTATAGGATTGACTTCAGCAATACTTTTTTATTCTGTCTAAACCGGTGATATTTTTATATTACCAATTTTATGCAAAAATATGTTTGGTCTTGTCTCTGAAGTTCATCAGAAACAGATTTTAAGTCAGCGGAATCATAAGTATGACCAATGGATATGGGATTACTGGATAGTCTGTGTTAAATGAATACTTGCGTTTTATACTGAATTATATTTTATCAAAGTAATTCAGTTAATAAAAAGCATGCGTTTGTAAGGGGTGGAAAATGTTTAAAAGATAAACCCACAACCCTATTTTAGTTATATATCAACAACTGTGCATATTGATGAATCTAAATATTGATGAATTTATTCTTTCCTTCTCTACTCCATGGTACTTGGCAGAAGAAAAAAAATAGTCCAGTCATGATACTAAGACTATAAATTCCTGACCAGAAGCCAAGTGGTTCCGGTCCTGGGACGACGACTGTGAAAAGTCATTTTAAAATTTATACAAAAGAGACTGAGTATTTAAAACAAATGACCTCCGATTGTACAACGGATTTCAGAGATACCACTCGAGAGAGTACTCGTATCTTTTTAATCTGAAATAGAGAATGGTGTGTTCAGCTAATTAAAATTATGATCATGTCTAATTAAAAATATTTTTAAAAGATGAAAAAATCTTGGAATTTCCCTCTTTCAGACAATGCCAGACATATGAAATTTATTTAGTTCCGAGTTTCTTAGCAACAAAACTTCTTTATAATATAAATCACAAAACTATTATGTTCTCTCGACCTCTTTTACATACATCAAATCGAACTTGATATGTGCAACACAGTGATAATTGAAGACTTAACAACACTAGAATTCGTCGACTGTAAATTTTATTCGAATGATATATTGGTCCTTCAATTGTTACATAATCCTGTAAGTTTATTCTCATAAATCACACGCGACTTTTTTCAATCCGGAAGTAAAGATCGGTCAAAATTAACAGATCCTGAGTACGTTCAGAGTCTACGGTGGTCATGGTAAGTTTGGTGGTTACTACTGGGTTTTTTTTTATTTTTTATCCAAAGTAATATCATGCTTTCTCTTCAAAATCGATGATTTGGATTTTGATAATGATACATTTAATAATCTATTTTAAATGAAACTGATTGAAAATTAAAAATTACAGCTAAGTTTATAGTGTTGGTCATATAATGATTTACGTAAACTGTATCTTTGAATTCCGAAATGGAATCGTTTGCATATCGGTGATTTTATTAAAATTCCGATTGAAAACTAAGTTTTTCGGATGCATACTTAAGGTTTCTATTATATTACAAAGAATTAGGAATCGTTCTGAGTATTATGAATTTTTCAAATACGGTAAGGGGTGATCAAATCTAATAGAGCCCTGAATGGTTAATGATGGATTTGATCACGCCCGATCGTATTTGATCACCTGATAATATTCAAAGAATGATTCCTCGTTACTTATTTTTATATGATTTTCAGGAATCGTGCGATTAAATGTTATAATAGTCATTGATGAAAGGTATTCGACTATACGTTATCAAATCGATTCGTAGTGTTATCACAGACAAAGACATTGAAAAATGTAAATATTTAAAATATATATATATATATTATATATATATATATATATATATATATATATATATATATATATATATATATATATATATATATATATATATATATATATATATAACGCCAGACTTAACACCGAGATAAACTCAATATATTTTTGGATATTATATATATATATATATATATATATATATATATATATATATATATATATATATATATATATATATATATATATATATATATATAATCAAAAAAGAAAATGAACAGTTCCAAAGTTTCTATTCACTAGCGCTTTCTGGATTTACATCCTTCTTCAGGTGAACGTACATAAGTTATATATATAGTATACATCTAAATTAGTGTTTTACCTGTATCTTTAAACTCAATCACCGTTTTGTTGTCATATTTATTTATAATCATTTATAGTAATAAAATGTTATCAAATCTCATTCTCTTCTATTGGAAATGTTATTGTGTAATAAAAAGATACTAATGTAAAGGCCATTTTTGATGGTTCACCGATTGTGGATCTACAGCTAACTCTTTCGCGAGTTAAACAGTCTCACATTGGGTTGAAATTTCCATGTTGTGGCATTTAGTCTTAAAAAGTAAAAGTAAGAGGTGACGAGGATCCTTGCACCTTTTTAATCAAGCCAATTCATTGTTCGTAATTGTCAAAGTCGTTACAATAGCACATTAAAAAATTACAATTTTGTTGAATTTTATTTAGGAGCTAAACGAAGTAGTGGTTAAAGTAGACAGATCGAAAATGGAAAATGGACAAGATCAATCCACTGCAGATGTGACTTCAGAGAAACAGCACGAAGTAACCTTCTATAGTCAGGACAATCTATGAATAAATTAAAGTATCTAATGAAATCAATGTTGACAAAAACTTCTTTAATAAAGCATTAAATCAATCAAAGCATAGGGTCATTCAACTATTATTTCGATCTTTATTATTATCACGTTGCTTCTTTTTTCAACTCGAGATGAAGACTTCGAAAGGGCATATCTTAACGAAGTACGTGGTGCTGTATTCTTTCATCCTGGTCACTGTCGTATTATCAACAATTATTGCTAATCATGTAAGCACAAAGAGTCTCATGGATAGCATCCCCAATCAGATCAATCAGAATATATGGACGATACCAGAATGGAGTATTCTTGAAAATTTATCATCCATTCAGGCAGAGATAAAACATGCTCTGCAAATTGGTAATTAATCATTTAATTGTGGCAATATTGATATAATTTCCTAAGAGCCAACCTAGATTTGTAATTTTAAGTGATAAAAAAAAATACTTTTTTCAGGTTTGGGTCGATATACATCGTAAAGTAATGCATTACATTACCATTACTTCATGAATTTTGGCATTAAATTCCAATTAGGCTATTATTTTTTTGTCCATGATTAGAGAAATTGATTAGGGTGTTGAGCGGTTAGATTATCCAGAGGGCATTTTGTGTTGTTGACACATTCTTAATATTAAAAATTTCATTGGATGAACAACATTTTGAGGTAAATTTTTGTAGTAATTTTTTTTTATATACATGTATCAGCTTAAATATAGAACTATTTCTTTCTTCGTCAAAATGAATTTTAATCAAGTACAATTTCAATTTTTTTAATTTATCACGGTTTCAAAAAAGAATATGCATATTTAATAAGCGTAGTAATGCATACCCTAGTAGAAGTGCCTTGTAATTCCAGCGTTATACTAGATTTTGGAAAGTAATGCATTATATTACCATTGCTTATAATGCTAAATTTAGGGCATTACACATTACTTGCATTACTTTGAAAATATATAATGCATTGCAATGCATTACTAATACATTTCGCATTATTACAAACCTATCCATTTTTCTGAAGCGATTCTGTAATTACAATGTTTAAAGTTTTAACAGTGTTAATAGAAAGAATATCAACATGCAGTGAGCATATCAGTACTCAAATTTCACAAATGCTAATGATACTAAGCAATATTTATCTTTACTAGACTTTGACCCGTGCATGCACATGTTGACATTGCATATATTAGGTCTGGCATTTTAAAAATAGATACATCAAATTTGCACACCATGTTGACATTCAGAACTCTCGGAATTTTTCATATTAAACGCACTTAGAGTTATCTCCAGTATTTTCTTTCACGAATAGGAAAAAAAGCAAATTTTTAATGAAAATTTACACGTATATGTATTATCGTTTTTGAGTTTATCCATGCATTTAGCGTTAATGTAATGCGCATGCTCAAGATTGTAAAATCCGAAAAATTCAGACGATTTCCGGATTTTTTAAAGGAATTTTTGTTGATTACTAATTAGCGAAGCCTGATTGAGAAAAAATAAAAACAAATTGGTAATCTCCAAGTACCAATGATGTTAAAAATATATAAAACAAAAGACAGTTCTCTTCAGATTTCTCGGTATTAAAGCCCAAAAATTCGAGTCTATTATTTTAATATAGTAGTATAGATTTTGGAAATTTTAGCCATGGCCATCGGGTCTAATGATTTTGAAAAAAATGTGACTAATTATTTGTTTGCATTTCAATTAAGCAGCGAAAGTCGAGAATCCAGAGTATAATTGTGTCTTGTATTTGTATCCTGCCATTTGCAATATCTGTTTTTGGCAATATCTTTTGAACAAACCAGCTAAGCTCTTAAACTTCGGTAAATGTATACTACTATAATAGTCTGGCCACGGTTACAATTTTTATTTCCATTTTGTTGAATTTCTTGATAAACACACATACCTGTGAGTGAAAAACTATTAGAATAAATACATGTATATGGCAAACATTCTAAGATTTCTTCCTTCATACATTTCCGGAGAAATTTACAGACAAGAAAATGTGTTTCTTACGGGGATTTATAATGGGAAGTTCTTCTTTTTATCCATTCAAAAATTCTTGGGACTGCTCGCACAATTTTTCAACATTAATATGTTCTGTAGTTATATCTTGTTTATTGTCAATGTTCAATATTTTACCACATAGATATAAAGAATGAAACAAAGAGTGCTAGTGAATTGGTTCTACAGCGTTTTTTGAACGAAACGGGTATGTCTTGTACATAAATACTCTAACCTTTAAGCAATTGAATTGTTGAAACAAAAAGTTTAACATTGATAATAAACAAATGAAATACGCATTTTTTTACCGATACATTGTCCTGATTGTACTTATATTTCTAGATTTTATTTCATGGAAAAAGGATATGAATAGGAAAATTTTCACCATGATCCATTTATTAGGTGAGCATTTCGATTTTACCCGAACAGTAGTTCGCTTGGTTGATAATACACGTCAAAATGTAGAATATTCACACTAGATTGGAAAGATCATTACTAAAATCCATTCCACCTTTGTTTATTTGTATTTGACTTTTAACCTGCTACTGACTGTTCAGTACTCTAAAGGCAACATTTCTTTCAACCATATCAAATGCTAGTACACAAGTATTACGATATTTTAATTTTTCTGATTTTTTTAATTCTTTCATTACAAAAACTCAATGGTAAATGTCATCCAAAATATTGGCAGGGGTGAAACAGAAATATGTATTAATCTCTCATGATTGTAACTTTCTCACTTCATTACATATCATAAGATCGCCATTAAAAAAATACACATGCATGGAAAGAATACATTAGCAATTTTTCATCGTCTCCAAAAATATGTCGGTCTAAATATAATACGTAATACTATGATATCAAATATTAGATTATTTTATTGGTACTCTCTGTATTCTTGATACTCATAGGAAACATACAATTATGTGATATATTTGCAAAATTTTAACTTTGTTTTAAGTGACGGATCAAAGCATATATTTTTGTGTGTGGAAAAGCTCTGGTTGAATAACTGATTCTGATTAACTCATTTAGTATTTCTATCTCAGTTTGCGTTAACAACTGTACTGGTCGTCCTGATGGAGACTACCAATCCTGCTACACGTGCAATGGATTCGTTTCATGCAGTCTTGGTATTTTATCTAACAGAACCTGTGCATTTAGTGATGATGACAAAATGGTTCTATGGGACAATATTAAGAAGAGATGTGGGTATAGTTCTGATACGTGCAACCCAGACTATCTACTGGTATGAAACCAGGGATCTAAATAGCTCTGCTCTATTTTTTTTTATCATCATTTGTATTTATTTTTTGTTTCTTTGACAAACTTACGATGTACCGCTCTATGGGGGGGGGGGGGGGGGGGGGGCGCAAACGGACGAAATATGAAATATAAGCTAAATTTGCAAAAATATATGGATAGAAATATCAAATTATTGTTTAAATGTTTTTTAGAATATCATGAATATAACGTAACACACAAACTATCTAGAAGTTTGGTCAGCGCTGAAAATTAGGAAGCTAAAGTAACAGTACTCAAAAACTAGTGAGCTATGAAAATTGTTCATTACCTTCCTGAAAATCTTCCGCCACAAAATATAGTCCCAAACTAAAGTCTGTAAAAATGTATTTTTTTAAAAACAATTTTATTGTTTTATTGTTTCATCTCTGTAAATTAATATAACGCCGTTAATCTATATTTCACATCTAGATCTGTAAACCATAGTAAATGCGATCATTTATGTTTCAGAAGTGTTAAACTATAATTAACATTGAAAACAACCATTTACGATTGCAAAACATAATATACTTGATAAATACAGTTTCACGATTGTGAAACTATGATTAACAAGTCTTTACTATGGTTAACGTATTTAATTATATTTTACAAATATGAATCTATATTTATCAGCAAAATCTATTGGTAACATTGCAGTCAGATAAACTTTGATTATCGTTCGTTAACTATCAACTATTGTTTACAACCGTTAAATGAAAACTATAGTTAACGAATGGTTAAGTATAGTTTGCGGTTTGTAAACTATAGTTACCAGTCAATAAACCTAATTTATCAAATGTGAAACAATGTTCAGCTCATTTTTGTGAATTTGGCATGCCATAATAATAGATGATGTATTTTTTGAACTCGGGTAACATCATCCTACTTCTCAGCTGTTATGTGGTGGTATGTATCTCGTATACGGCTGGTCTGAGATCAGAGAGACGAGCGGATTTTTATTTGTCGTTTGAAATAAATTGTAAAATGTAATGGTTTAAAATAACTGTTATTTAACTTGTCAGACTATCATCTATTTAATAAATTGATTCAATCTCATGCATTAGAAATATTATTTCTATTTATTTTAACTCATAACGAGTCAAAGGTTTATAACGAACTTTCATTGTCAAGGCAAAACCAAACATGACATGGCGTATTTGGGGCGAAGGGCTTTGACGGAAAGCTAGATGATTCGGAAAATGTGAATGTAGTATGTGTGTTTTGGAAAACTCCTTTTCTAGAACGTTTAGAATCGCCGATAACAATAAAACATAAACTGCTTATGTTGTTGGTATTACTGGCTATTTTGTAAAATAAAAAGCTACATGAAGAGACTATCCAGAAATAATGAAAACAATTGTTAATCTCTATGCTTCAAATAATTCTACATGTATTATACTTCAAATGTTCATGCAAAATCTTCACAATAGCATGTTTTGGTAAAGATGGTTTGTCATTCTGAATATCATATCTCTGTGTGTCTTTTTAAAGGTAGTTAAATTCAATAAATCATTGTTACATGTTCCATGATACATGAACATTTTTAATAAAGTTCAGTTTAATTTAAAATTACAATAAAAATAAAGCATTAGAGATTCCTCGTTTTTATTCTATTCATTCTAAACATCAAAACACATTATGCAAAGTAAAACCTTACCTTAATTCTGAGAGGAATCAATTATATCATTATTCTTCAGAAATCACATACCTTATTTGTCAGTCAACCTTATAAACACTTTTTAAAAGATACAGATATAAGATTCATACATTTACAAGTTGATTTTTTTTTTACTAGAGTAATTGAAACAAGATAAATCTTGGTCACATTCATTTACTATGACAGCCGCTTGTATTGAATTTGATTTATAAAAAATCCCTGGACTACAGTGCTGGTATAACTTTAAAGTTTACATAACTACCGTCTAATAACTTAACTTTAAAAGAAAATTAAGTGAATTTTTAAAAGCACTGATGTCTAATTAACAACACAGGCTAACGTGTGACTGTGTGAGAAAGCACAACAGAGGATAGAAGGATTATTTTGATTATGCTTCCATTATGAGGCACTGATTACGAATCTCAAAACAAAATGGAGATCTGATTGTATAAATGGTCATGTAATTCTAATGGCTAAAATAAATATATACCAGTATAAAATGTCTGCATTCATAAATCAATCATGGGGAGGGGGGGGGGGGGTGGGTGTGTGCTGAGAATAGCTCTAAATTCAAACTTGGGCTAATAACTTCATTAAAAAATTGGCTAGTTTAACTGCCATTTTCAAACAGAATATCAGACTTTTGAATTACTTGAACTGAATAGGGAAAGTGTAAAATACATTTTAATATAAAATGCATAAAATACTGTATAGGTAGTGTTAAGTTTGACTAGTCTTAAGCCTTTTTTTTCCATTCAAGTTTCAAAATTCAAATACACAAAATGTAGAACAAATGTCCAAAGATGGCTTGATTTGAAGAGGGTATGTAAAACCATGTATAAGCACAGTACAAAAACTAAAGGCTAACTAATGTAAGCCTGGTAAAAAATAAAAAATATACAGGTCCTTGAGGGGGAAATGTTTCACACCACCACATATTACACGCTACCAAGGTATATACTAAGTATAACAGCAGAAAATCACAAGCACCGACAGAAATACCCTGTTCTCAAAGGAACACAGATCATTAACCCATTTTTAACACTTATGGAGGATTTTTTTTGGCAGTTTTCATTCAAGAACTTTTATCCTGCAAAGACAAATATTTAACAGAGATTCTGCAGAATACCCAGTTCACAAAGAAAAAAAATGTAAATATTTCCCCACATACTAGTATTCAAACCTCAAATTTCAAACATTTTCTAGCATGATTTTACAGTATGACTTTTTTTTTTTTTTTTACATTTTCAACAGGTTCAAAATTTGCCTTACATGCTACAAAAATTACTATGAATGAAAACTGAGTTTACAACAAAGATCAACAAAGAAAATGCACCAGTTTGATTACAAATAAAAATAATAAAAATGAACAAATGTTTACAAGTCTTCATAGTTTACAGACTAATTGCTTACACATTTTCATCATCTACAGACTTATGTAAAAATTGTTCCAAGTGACTGAGATTAGGGGGTAGACTTTTCCGACGCCAGTTAAGGTTAGCTGGTGGAGAGGCATCGTCTGTGGAAACCTTCTCAAAGTCCAGAGTGAGAGCCAGGACTTGTTCGTCATCCAACATTGGTCCTGTGCTGATCACGCTCTCTGAGTCTGAGCTCTCCCCATCCTCCCCGCTTGGAACACTTAGTACACTCGACTGAGGGGACCACCCAGTAGTACTCTTGGACTTCCTACTGCTACGATTCTTGCCCTGAGATCTGGTTGAACGAGTCGGTTTTAATGGAGCACTATACATTCCAGCTAAGGGGTCCATGTTGGAGTCTATTTTCAGAATCAACCCCCCTGCCTGGAGTTTCTTTCTGGATTCAGCCTTGTTTAGTCTGGATGGGTCAGAGTTGGACTGACCCTGATCCAGATGAGCTGGATTTGGTTTGGAGTGTCTCATTGACTGGCTTCGCTCTCGCTGGTCATCGGAGAACACATCATCTTCAACTATCGGAGCACTACGAGTTCTAAAAGCTGGTTTGTGGGGATCTGGAAGAGACTTGTATTCACTCTCAAAACTTGGCACAGGAAATTCTTCGTCCTTTTCCCCATAATCACCTACCGCTTTCAAATAACTAGGGTTTCGAGCCTTTTCAACAGATGGATAAATAACCGAGGAGGGAACATATTCCTCAGTCTCCACACCAGCATTCTGCCCCTCACCATTAATGTGACCAGAGTCTCTGAAAGGGGGAGGGGAGGGGGTCTCTGACCCTACCCCTGCCCCCCTCTCCCCAAGTTCATCATTTCTCCTCTTCTCCATTCTCTGTTGGTGGATTTCATCACTGATTGTCTCCAGATTCCGTAAAGCTTCAGAATACATGGTTTTAGCTGAACTGACATCTTCTTCTAGAATTTTTATTCCTCTTTTCTGTTCCTATAAGAGGCAAGCAACATAAATGGTCAATGTGTTTTATTTGAAATACAAGTTATAAATTTCATCTAAAACATTGAGGGGGTGGATGGTCATTACTCTTGCACACAAAGCTTCCAAGAAGAATTACAGATCTGTTATTCTATACATTTATCAACTAAATTTAATTTGTGAATAAAAAATAATTAACATTTTGCAGTCAAAGGTACAAATGAATTCTTACCTCCATTGTTTGATTGAACTTTGCCTTCATTTCAAAATATGGCCTAAACAAAAAAACAAAAAAAAATTACTCAAATGTATCACAATTCACACTTTAAATGTAAAATTACTCAAACAATATTTTTTAAAATATTCATCCTTACTAATAAAGATAACTTGTAGGAAGGCTTTATTCAAGCTGTGTGAGAACTGCATAAGATATCATGGCATTGTGTTACCATAAAAGAGTGCAAATGAAAAGCTAGCATTAAAAAGAACATACAGTATTTGACATTCTGCAAGGGAATGCACTGCCAACAAAAACAATATATCAAATAAGGCTAGATAGTTGTGGCCAATTTTTTTCAAATGTTTACTTCTAGACAGTACATTATACTATACATGTACCGGTACTCCTTTAATCAAACATGTTATATCTACCTATTATCTCCTTCATGCAAATCTACCATTGACTTGCACTACAAGCACAAACTTACTTCAGAGTACCATCACATTTCTGCTGAATAACATACAAAAGGAACTTTTATTTGAATGATCTACTCAAGAACTGATTTAGAATCCATTCATTTTATTTGTACTGTATCCTCAGCATGTACCAAGTTACTACTGATCACATCAAATCACCATCTGTTTTCATCAATAGCAGCATCTGCATCTTTTTTAATACATGATAATAAAAGCTATGTATCCAAGCAAGCATTAAAAAAAAAATTCAAATCTTCTTGTTATGTGCTGAGCTGTAACTGTTGGCCACATAGAAAGTCAACCATTTTTATTACTAATTTCAACACATATATACAGATATGTTAATATAAACTATAACTAGAAAATAAGATAGTGATATACAGGTGACACTCGATGGCTCGAACTTCGATCTCTCGAAGTTCTTGATCTCTCGAAGTGAACTTACGGTCCCAATATTTTTCTCTATATAACTAAGGAAATTAACTTAAATTGTATACAAAATACCTAGCTGCAGGACTGTAGCTTCCGGTCTGAAAAAATTCGAATGGACGACCTGGGAGCTACAGTGCCTTCCATAGGGAAAATCTGCAATTTACGGCGCACAAAAAATTGCGCTAATTTTGGACTTATTAATCTTATTTTCACACAAATTCTGTAAAAAGAATTAGTACCATTAACTTCTTCAGCCAATTTACAACTGATATCGTCACTTTACTTGCCTCAGACTTTCTCTTAAAAATGATAACCGACCTCTGAAAATGAAGTATGTTAATTTACGTCGAGATCGAGAGTCGCCAGTTTCAAATGTAAACAAACTTGCACCACTTTAATTTACAGGGCAGCTGATGGTGTTTAAAAGAATATCAGAGGCAAGTGAAGTGACGATATCTGTAGTAAAATGTCAGAGGAATTTTTTGGAATCAAATATTTGTACAGAATGTGATCGTAAATGAGATTAATCGGTCCAAAACTAGCGCATTTTTTTGTGCGCAGTAAATTTTACTATGGGAGGCACTGTAGCTCCCAGGTCGTCCATCCAAATTTTTTCAGACCGGGAGCTACAGTCCTGCAGCTAACAAAATACCATATGTGTGTATAAACAGACAAATTAATTACTTGAGAACCAGAGTTTTCATATCAAGTCTAACGTGTAGATGTAAATAAAATGTGAAGAAGTAAATAAAAGATACAAGTAAATGGACCAAGTAATGTATGTGTATATTACTATTAATAATTTAATACATGTATTATAAGGTACTCAAAATGAATTTATTTATAATTACTAAATAGACAATTTGTTAATGTGGAGTATTCAGAAACATGTACCGTTACTTTTCCTGGTAACAGACATATGATTGTAAATGAGCAGAGATGACAATAAATGCTTGACTGAAACAAGTCAGGACACAGAGAAATTCTTTCTTTAAATACTCATACCAAAAATAAACATGAAAATGAAATTGAAGCTAAGATGCTGATGCCATAAGACTATAGCAATGCATACCAATTACCCAACCACATCATGCAAAAGAGATTCTTAAGGAGAATACCAGTATAATGAAGGAAAAAATGTTTGAAAAAATTAAAATTCAGCTTTCAGTAGGTAATAAAAAAAGAAATGGAGGATTCACTTTTCAGGCCAATGCAAAGGCTCGAGTTAGGAGACTTGAGATGGACAAGGTGTGGAACTCATGCCTAATATTAAAGGACTACTTACAACATTGTTAAATGATATCGGTTTACTATATCACTCATCTGGAGGAAACTTCGACGAGTGGAAAAACTATGAGCAGAAATAAGTACAAAGCATGTTACCGAAGAGTTAAAAGCCAAGTCAAGAAAATTTCAGGGAAAAAAATCTGACACAGAAAAAAAAAATCATTTGTTTGGCCAGGTCAGAAAACAGGGTTAGTGATAGAACAAAATCTTACAGCCCAAAAAATATGTATCTTTCATTGACTAGTATCAAAGCATTGGAAAATAAATAGAAATGATCCAAGACCAGAATATAACTGTCCATATCATTATGCTGAAACACTTGGATCTGGCCATTAAACAATGTAGCTTTAGAGATCACAGCCAAAAAAACATGCAAGTCCATTACCAGATGGTCTGCAACAAACATTCCACTTAAAAATAAACAAAGTCAATCAGGTGTGACAATAACAACCAAAATGCACTGGATATAATGTTAAATGACAGTGATGTCAGACAGGTTTTTGTCAAAAAAAAAAAGAAATTGATGGGTACCCATTGTTATCATAATGCATGGGGAAAAAATGTATTTGTGTGATGATTTAAAACAACCTACAAAAAACAAGGGTAGAGGGTGTTGTTTGACTTACTTAGATTTGGCAATGGCTCTCTTGAGCTCCCTCTGCAGGTGATGTACGACTTCCTCACATTCCTGAAACTTTATCATTATGTGCCTGTGATCTTGTTCACTTTCATTCCTCTCCTTTTCTGCCTCATTCACCTGTCAATAATATCACCTTCATTGTATGAAAACTGCCTCTCATAAATTAACAACTCTCTCCCCTAATAATCTAATAGTAAATCAATGCACTTTATTCTTAAACCATTTACTTTCAAAGAGACTGAATCATAAAAGTGGCAAGAAATTGAAAAGTGCACAGTCAATACTTGTTCGGCTCAAAACACACTTTACATTTCTTACAATTTTCCAAACTAGAAGACATGTAATTACAAGGCAGTAGGCCTAATGGATTAGTAATCAAATACGGGTGAAACATGATTATTCAAGATTAAACCATCTATAAAGAACTAGACTGATGACTGTCACTGTAGATATGTAGGACCTTCATTGTAGCATGGTTCAGCATCTCCTGCCAGGCAGGGTCCGACGGTTCCTCCCTACAGTTGTAGCCCTGCTCCGCTAGCTGCACCATCTCCTTAGCTGCCTCGTGCATACTGCATGCTCGCTCAAACCGCAAAGCTGCCTTCTGGGTCTCAATGTGAGCCTAAAGAAGCAATAGTTAATCTACATGAAAATAATGTGCAAGTATTACAGGTAGAATATGTAAATGAGGTATAATGGCAACATGTGACCCAAAGGAAGCAAAAATTGATCTACATGAAGAAAATGTTCGTGGACTGGATTGCAAATTTTTTAACGGTTTGTTGTGATGTAATTATGCGAATATACGTTTATCATTCTATGTAAAATGAATAACGACTGTACTTCATACTTTGTTTAAGATGTTAATTTGTGTGTATAAGAATATCGACAAGATCCACAAAAATTGACCCCCCCATGAATATCAGTGATTTCACAGTATATGAAATGAATGGTTCTGTGAATGCTTCTATCAATGCCCCAGCATTTCTTTGTGGTACATCTCTCCCTTTATACCTCCTTTGCTTTCATCCTGGCATCATAGTATGGTCGAGCCTTTTCCACAACGGAGCCAAGCTTTTTGGCTAAAGAATTGAGTTGGTGTGTGGAATCTGTGAGAGCTTGCCTGAAACTGGCTCTAGCATCCTGAAAGATTACAAGAGTACATGAATCAGTTTCTCACTACAAAACTGCATCAGTAGGAGCTTAAACAACAGAGAAGACTTACTGTTAAATGGCTTAAAGTGCATTATAGATTACTACAATCTATAAATCAGAAAAGTTTATAATAACACACCATCATCGATAAAATTGAATTAATTTATACATGTCATTGTGTATGGTACGTGTTAATGCATATTAATATGTTACTAGTTATAGAAAACAAATTTGGCACTTACATCAAGTTCCAGTTCTAGCTTGTTTATTTCTTCAGACGCCTTGTTCAATCTCTCCAATTCTCCCTAATGAACCAAAATAAGATAGACAGATGATCTAGAATGTCTTTATCTATACCAGGTAAATACGGTAAATCTTGCAACTTACTCAAACAACCCTGTTGCATATTTATGAATATTAAGAATTATATAGATCAATCAATGGACTATGTGCGGCATTATGTTTTTCTTGCCCCAAAAATTAAACTTCAATTGAGAATTTTAAAAATAATGTTGAAAATAGTTGAAATCATATCAAAAAATGAATATGTAAAATGTGATAATCCCAGTGACGTCATTACAACAGTACTGGTGTGCGACCAGTTCTCGCCGAATACCATTTCTCGCCAGTACATTGTGACGTCATTTTTTCAACACATAAAATTATAGAAGAAAAATGACGTCACAATGTACTGGCGAGAAATGGTACTCGGCGAGAACTGGTCGCATGCCAGTAGAGATTTGAGCTTGATAACAAGATAACAATTGTATAGTTTTATCCACTATGCTATAAATAGGCCTATGTAAGATCTCTTTCTCTTCATGTTATAATCGATTTTAATTCACACATGGATGTAGTTTGGACACACAGGTATTTATGATTATTGAGATATTAGGCCTACGCAGAAAGTGGTTAAACCAGAAACTTGGGACAGAGTTCTATATAATGATAGATCTTTGGTCATATTGATATTCATATTAGACAGATTCAATTTCATTGACCCTTTCATTCTTGTACTTAAAACACATGTTGATCACTGATATAATTCCTATAAAATTATCTGAAAATATAAATAAATTACATAACAGTGCAACCATAGAGTAGCCAAACAAACCAATATAATTCAAAAAACAAGAATAACAACAATCAAATTTATTTCAAAACAGAATATAAATTAGATGATTCGAATAAAACTGTAAATGTGTTTGGAATATAGTCCTTTTACCTGATTTACAAAAACTATGCTCTTTTTCAAAACCTAAACAAAGAACTGTCAAATTAAAAACACACGTCGTATAAAATCTTACAGCTGGATGAAGCTAAAATGATTTTTACAAAGTTCAATGCCTATATAAGTACGATCACCACACCTGAATTCTTGGATCCAAAGACTCGTCCTCCAAATCATCAAGACAAGCAGGCGATAGCCGACCATCTCGGTCGGCCATCTTTGTTTTTTTAATTCCAGTTTGGGAAAGGATTCACTATTTGACGAAACTTATTATCAAATTATTTCCTTTACAGAATGCATATTTTTAAAAAATAATATTGCATTGGTATATGATTTGTTTTTTTATACGATTTTAAGAGTAACGTTCTTCACATTCAAATGATTTTTAGACTTTAAATGTGTTTTGCTTTTTTCCGGTGATTAGTCTGACTTATCAGCGCACTGACTAACCGCGGGAGATTTCAGTCAAAAGTTTGTGTGAAATTGTACATCTGTTTCTGAGAAGCGAAGGCGACTTGGGAAGAAAAAGATATCATTGACATACCACTGCTGAAGATGCAAGTTGCTATTCACATCAAATTGAATGAAGTACTGCAGTACAGACTTAAATAACATTATGTTATTTATATCTCTGGTTCACATGCTATATATTAGACCTATATAAGACCTCTTTTTCTTAATGTTAAAATCGAATGTAATTCACACATGGATGACAAGACTGATATCCCCGTTTTTCACTGTTATCCAGGGAAATGAACTATACTCTGCCCCGGGGTTTTGCTTCCACCACTTTTGGCTGTAAATTTTGATGATCATAAATACCTTTGTGTTCAAACTAAGTTCATCCATCGATATGTAAAAAGTTGTAAGAACTTGTTTTCAATCTTCTTGTGTAATGACACAATAAAATACATGTATGTTCAAGTAAAATCAAATCTGTTTTGAAATGCTCCATAAAGAATACGCATTCTAAAATGCTGTTTTAAATGCAGTATATAGCATTTTGAATGATAATTAATCACTGATAATAGATAATTTTTACATCGTTCAAAATTTGTCTTTTTTGTTCTTTTGCTTTTGTCTTGTAGTGTATGTTATTTTTTGATTGAGAGAAACTAAAGCTACATGTTCATTGGGAACACGACTCTATATATCCATGGACTTGCAAACCTCAGACTTCTAAGTAATGGTGTACTTAGCTGTTGTTACCATGGTTACCATTATATATGGAAAATTTGGCAGATCCTTGTGTTTTAATATGTTCTTATCAATATTGATAATAATTGACATACTTTTACTCAATTTTTATGAATAATTAGATAGATGTACGTATAAATATAAGCTGTAACATGCTTTCTTGAGAAATTGTATAAATCACTCGGCAGGCACTTCAATGGAACCTACAGGTTAAAAACCAAGGGGAAGGCCATGCAAAGAGAGTGTTCCAATGGAGATGGAGGAGAAAGGGTGCAAGTGATACCAACTGGAAAATCTACCACAAGACAGAATGAGGTGGAGGAGTATGGTCAGTAGCCTAGGGTGTAATCGTTTGGTAGATTGGAGAACTGCATTGAAGAGTAATCCTAATTTGCTCGTTTGCAGTATGGAGATCTCCAGTAGATCTACATTGTCTACTTCCCAAAAAGCAGGTAGACAATGGAGATCTGCTGGAGATATTCGGGACGAGTTCTGGAGGTAGCAAACAAATACACCCCTATTCTCCTCTCTGGAGTAAAAGACAGGGTAGTAAGCAGTATAATTAACAATGGAAAGTATTTTTTACAATGAACATATTTCTAAATATGTTCATTGGCAGGATATAAATCTTGGTATTTTACAGTTACATCAGGAAGATTATAATGCTGCTATGATTTAATCAAGGTGTGGCATAATATTGAGTAGGGGAGAGCATGTAAGATCAGCAATTTGGCACTTTTAGGGACCTGAAACAAAAATGCTTTAATTTGGCTTATTCATGAATTGAAGCATCAAAGGTTTTAGGTGCAATATTTAATGTATGAAGAAATTTATGACAGCTATCTAGGATGTATCCATTGATAAAGATATAAACAAGGTTTGTTATACAGTAAGTTTCAAAACTTTGATACATATACTTTTGGAATTAATAAATTTGCCCTGGTTGCATGTGGAAATATATATATACAAAGTATTTGTAAATATTTACATTTTCCAGTGTCTTTGTATATATGATAGCAATACAAATCAAATTTATAAAGTTCAGTCCAATAAATTCAAATGACGTATTGTTGGGGTGTAAGCGGGGTTTGCATAATTGATACTCTAATATTTGACAGTGCAATTGCTGAGAATTATATAAATTTAGTAATAAGGAATAATTTTTTGACTATTATGATGTGATTCTATCGTAAAGGCCTTCAAGCTTTATTGGATTTGATCATGCATGCCCTGATCAAAATTATCATCTCATGATAACTCAAAGAATAACTCCTAGCTTATTCCTAGAATAAAATTAAATCTATGTATTTAGATGCAGAAAATCAGAGGAAAGACTCTCCAGAGTTAAATTAAACAACATACAAACATACTTCATTTTAAAGGAAATTGACTGCCATGGTACAAGCTTATAGTTGTTTCTTTAGTAAGAACATTTTAGTTGATTAAGGGAGCATTTTAAACTGATTAATTAATAAATTAGCTCCATATTCGGTTTGATTCAATACTCGGCCTGAATCATGCAAACAGAGTTACTCCCCTTGCATCACATCGTTCTATCTAAATAAGCATTTCCAATGTAAATGTCTCCAATTCTAATAAAATGATTAAAGAACGGAAACATTGATTTTAAAATGTGTATCATGAATGAATTTATAGTGCTTTTGACTGCTAATTTCATCATTTTTATCTTTGGGCAATGTTGGACAATTTGTCACCATTTGTCATAATTTGATCATTCAGATAATGCATGCAATTATTGTACTGACTACTGATAAAAAACAAACTTTTTGCACATAATTCTGCTCAATTTTCAGTAATTCTACTCTGCTGACCCAGAAATATCAAGATGAAGTCAATGATAAAATATAAAAGAGGTTTGCATTGCATCAACTCCACTAGTGACACTGATGGTCTGATGTGATAATCTTTAGTCATGCTTGGCTCATTTTAGATAGATATGAAATCAACAATTTGTATTTATAACTGTTTTTGGGTGGTAAAGAAAATTCTCATAAGACGGCCGTGCATTGTAAGATTTTCTGCTCGACTGGTTTTATTATGACCATAGTTTAATCATTATACATGTATTAGCAGAGTGCAGAGATTTAAATCCTTGTAGGTATAATTTTTGTAGATCCATCGGAGGGCATTGTCGTTTCTGGTCGCATTCTATCAGGGAGGGGACCAGTTGTCCATGTGAACTCATCCTAGGTTTCCTTGCCTCTAGAAACATCTCTCAATAGCTGGTAAGTCAAATTCACTGTTTTTCCTTTTTGAGACGTACGACTTCTCCTTTGGCCAGGAATATGTGGTGTAAATTTTATGCTGCTGAAAAGAGCAAAGGTATAAAAAAAAAAAAAAAAAAAAAAAAAAGAGCCACCCACAACCATTGAGATTGTTAGATAGTTAGCAGAAAGTGGGACTTTAAATTGATAGATGGTTAAATATCGTCTGGTTGCATAATGCTTAACTGAATGGATATATTGTTGATCTTTTTTTCTTCATTGGAACTTTGTTGTTCTTTTAAAGAAAGAATGAGTTAGATAGATGCATGTTTATAATCTTGTTATCTTTATTACAAAATGTTCATATAAAATGTATAGGTGTCCATTTGTCAGAGTTCAACAACATTAGTGTGTCTTAATGATGGTTAATGTTATAATTTCCTATACTGGGTAATTTTATTTGAAGATGTCTATAGTGTTTTAATTTGGTGCGTGCTTACTGCGTAGATTTTGTCATGCAGAATGTTAATGATGCTTAAGATTGTAAGATAATCATCGTTCATTGGTTTTCAATGAACCATGCATATATTAAACATTCAATATCAGCAATGTAAAAAATAAAAGCTTTGTGAAAAATTGAATTTTAAGCGAGTAAAAGGTGGGGAAAAAAACTGGTATTTTAAAGAAAGTAAATAAATCAGCTGTTATATTTCTCTCAAATGACACCTCTCTCTATTGAATGGTTGAATTTTAACCCCCAAAGTGAAAATAATACATCTGAAGGACATCATCGTGTCCCTTTTCAAGTACAAAACAAATAACGCTTGGAGGAGTAAGACCAATGGTATGCATTGGGGTTTTGTTAGTCACAGGCTTTCTTTATATATATATACCGCAGCACTCGGCATGCCTCTCTAAAAAAGCATTAACAGGTACTTGTGGAGTGTCTCTGGGTACTTCAGAGTGACAGAACTATTTATTTGTTGGTTAGCAGAAAGAAAATCGTAGACAAAAAAATATGACAGAAATTTATCAGGAGCACTGAAGTATCGGGATTATTCTTGTTTAGGATTGAAATGACACTTTGATAAATAGATAGGCCACGACCATTTGATTTTTTCTTCCTTTTTTTATCAATGTTGAAGAATCCGTTCATGTCATGTTTTCTAGTGGACTAAGTAGTAGTTGTGTACAGTATGAGATATAGATTGTAGGGGTTTTTTTTCAAGTATTCGAGTCATCATTCTTGAATTTCTTGTTTCACTTTGAATTGTCATACATATGAATAGAACGAAGGAGCTAGGTGATAAATTTCTGAAATTGATAGTTCATTTCAAATGTTTAAATAATACATAAAAAAAAATTGCAGTGATAATAATGACCTAAAACAAGCAGAAAGCCATTAGATTAATAGATTTTATTGTTGCATGCAGATCATTTTTGCAAAGCAACTAGAGTAAGAGCTTTAAGAATAAGTGATAAATGGCCCCTAATTCAAATAGGAGACCAATTTGTTCTCTTAATTGCTGTGATCTATACAGAGGAAGCTAAGTGGTGTCTTTAAAAAAAATTCTTCTTTAATTTTTTCCCGCTGATAATGCACATAGAGGGCGAGTATGTTTGTGTATTTATATAATTTCCTTTCTTTCATTCAAGTCTTATTTTTTCCTGTCTGACATTAATGCATTATGTACAAGCAGATACTATATCACATTTGTAATGGTTAATCCACATTACCCAAAGCAGCAAAAGTGCTTCTAGACTTAATGTCAACTGTGGAAATTTTGTAAATTATTTAATGTAGCTGGAATGTAGTGCCCAAAATTCTTACTTATCTTAAAGATGAACAGAAGAAGGTACATGTATTATCAGAGTTGAGTAATCATAGACTTATAAGACTGTAGTGAATGTGAATAAAATTTGATCTACAAAATGGAAGCGTTTTAAATTTGTAAATTTGATGAAAGAATACCATATATTTTAATTTATCATACAAATATACCTTGTTTTGTTCTGTGCAGTGTTATCAGAGTTGAACAGTTCATAACCTCTTTCATCAGTTATGTTTTTTTAAAGATCTTTTGCTGCAAAGCCATTATCATGTGAATACATGATAGGGTACATTTATTGTATTATACATCTCGATCTACATTAATGTTGTCATCCATGTTATGGGAAGTTCTTCCTTTATCCATCTGCTCTCAATGTTTTCATGCAGGTATTATAAGTCTATGAATGCACAGAAGAATTGACTTAAGACTTGGTTGTTTATATACATCTGTGACCGTATGTGTTGTGAAGATGACAAATTGTGAATGCACCCATTCTTGTCCTCCTCCATTATTCCATGATTTAAGGGTCTTTCACATTGATCCAAGCTTCAGTTGTAAATTGCCGCTCATAGTACTTATCTGAAATCATGAATTAGAAAAATACATTAAATATTAGCAAAGTTTAAGGGCTTTATCAAAAACAGAAGATTTTTTTTTTTGTAATGATAGCGAAACATTGAAAGAATTATAAACATCAACTGAAATCTACAGCAAATTAAAATATGTTGGTATATAAATATGACCATATTTGAGGTTTCAGGCAAGATATGATTTTATTAGCCTATTAAATCGCTTTATGCTCAACAATGGTATCTGAGCTCCAGAGCTCTGGATAAACTACATAGGGATGTTAATTGTTTTTATCCGCCCATTTTCATTGTTTCGAGGCATAGGATCAGCCTGCCCTCTGTTTTGTTCGTTGCCTACTCGATGACAAAGTTTCCCCTTGGTATGCAATATAAGCTCATTTGATTGTTCTGTACGTGGTGTTATGTGTTCAAAGTTTACGCATCTTTTCCACACCGATGAATTTCATGACATGGCATAAAACAATATTTTATGTTTGTACATTGGTTTCTTGAGTTTTTACGGTCTAGAATTACTGTACCAATCCATTGACTTGTAGGTTTATCGTAGTGAGAAAAAGATCATAAAAAATTGGAAGAGCATGCAAACAGGCAATTTATGTCAATGAAATTCTTCAGATAAAATTGTATTACAAGATATCTTTTTTCATAACATTTTGCCACATTATTATACAAAGCTAGCAGAAAAAAATCAACTGCACAGTTGAACTTTGGAAGTCCCATAACTATTTCTTTTAATATTTTTACCGCTATTATTTGAAGATATGAAAAAACCCCCATATATTTCTTTCTATAATGATGAATTTTTAAAGATACATTTAGAATGTTAATTATTGCCATGTAGGTATCTTCTTTGCTTGTATGTGTCTCTTTTAAGTGACACTTAATCTTCTTCTTGTAAGAACAAAGACAAAGCTATGTAAGGCATTAACTTAAAACAAAGGCAATGTGTGGTACAGACTTTGACGTGAAAAATTTCTCATAAAGAGGCAATTACACTTGTCAGAATGCCCGATAAATCAGAAAAATTAAGTCGAGAGAGCCAGTTTTGAGTATGTATTCCATTATTTATGTAATATACTCATTTTTCAAAAATAAGCTTGAAAAATGTGGTAATTTGGAAGCCATCATTCATCTTTTTTTTATACTACATGTATTACAAAAATCATTACATTGTAGTTTGTCAAATAATTGTCATAAATCAACTAGTTGACCTAAAAGTTCAAGACAAATGTATGTTCATGATTTTTATGATTGTAGATTTTTTGAATGAAAAATGAATAGCAATTTTGTCCTTAAAGTTAATTGAAAATGGTCACATGTGATTGGCAATATATTTTAAGATTCTAAAAATTAAGGTTGTTTGTGTATTAAATCGGCATTTTGAAATACACAGAGGATTGCCAAGCTTTTATCATGCGAGTCACCAAAGGATCGATTCATTGAGGGTTTGAATTGGAATTTCTTTATGGTAGTTAATTTATTAATTATCACTCAGATCAATTTGATGATAAGGAAACTTAAACGATATAAACTTCAAGGACGAACATAGCTGTGATATTAATATACATGCACTATTGGGCCTCCACGGAATATACCAACGATTCACATTGGGCTAAATTTCATTGTTTTTATTTAATGATGAACTTCTGATAAACTTTGGCATTGTACACCCATACATTATTTTCTTGAGCATGCCTCTTGTAAATGCCATGTATTAGATTATCTTATTTAAATATTCATGGTGGGAACAAATGAACTTAGGTTGTCAAATCAATACACATGTACAAGTAGTACATGCATACTATAGTTATAGACCCATGGCATTTAAAGCCAGAATATAAAATTTGATGAACTTATTCATGTGGATTTTACTTTCCCAAAGGGGGGACATTTTATTATTCTGATCATTATAATGTTGTGTCTTTTTTAAAAGAACATTAACATTGGCCATAACTTTGAACTACAGAAGATAGGGACTACTCATTTGTTTGTGAAAGGTCAAGGTTACAGGCTAAGGTCAGTTAGGGTCAATATGATTGATAGAGGTAAAAGGTTTAATTTGCTTCATAGTTTTTCATTTTAAAGAAAAGTGTTTTTACACAAGGTTTCCATAGTGTTTCAAGCACAAGTTTATTGTAGCTAGCTTCCAGAATATCAGAATATTCTATATTAAAATAGCAAAAAACAAATTTGTCCTTTGCCTGAAATTTTCCACGCTGCCCCTTTATCATGTTATAAATATACTCAAGGTATACATACGTGTATAAACATAATATTCTACTTACAAAATTCTAAGAACAGTTTGATTTTTTATATGAACATGTATATTTTTAATGAATGACACTGTAATTTCCTATTAAAAATTTGTGTAAAACTTACAAACTAAATTAGTTTACAAAGCACAAATCAATCGGAGAAATCATGAATATTTTAAAGGATAATTTGTGGTTTACGCCCTAATAGATATGCCAACATTTTTTGAAAAGGTACTATTTTTATCAGAACTTTAAGATTGTCAATGACATAGGCATAGTTGACATTCAATTGAAGGGAGGGGAGTTCCAAAAACTATTTATTATTGAAAAAATCTTAATCCAGTAATTAAAAAAAATAGCACATAGCACTTATTTCATGTTGAATTCAATCAAATTGGATAAATTTTGTAAGTTAACATCTATATTTGTGTTTCTAATATTTATGTATCACTTCTTGTTAAATCTGTAAGTTGTTATTCAACAGAAAAATGGGAGGAAAATGTATAAACCAAAGCACTCAGACACTAGCTCCAGCGGACATTTCATTTATCTAATATTTTATGGAAGAAGACAATTGTTCTGTACTCCAATAGAGTAAGGTCATAAATGGGAATGCTTAATAAATGTTACCAAAAAAAAAAAAAAGATATATGTTACGTACGATATCTTAAGAGCAAAGTTAGACAAATGAAGATAAAAAAAGATCCTGACATTTATGGGATTCTATTCGGTAAATGTGACCAGTCATTATAAAATTAATTACTTAAATGGGCCTTAAAAAATGGGAACCCTTCCCGATTCACAATGCCATTACATCATCGCGACAATAACGGGGCAGACTGAAGAGTCACAGGTTAGGGGGGAGAGACAGACGCTTATTTGATGTTTGATAATGGATGTAAAAGAAGTACACAGTACTGGATCAAGTTGCATACCATCCATAGAAATATTGTTGGAAGTCTGTGTCCTTCCTTCAAACATCCAAAAAAATTATCTTTTTGGACTGGGACTTCTTTAATCATCTTGCTCCAGATATGCAATATGAAACAAATGAATTGTTCTGCATTTTGAATTGCCCTACAATTCATATTCATTTCTTTATGAAATACAAGTTTAAATAGACAACATACATTCTTATCTTACTTATGGAGTTTTTCTGTTCCTTATATACTTGTACCTGGTAGTTCTTATTTTTTTGGTGAAAAGATATATTCTACATGCTTTAGTTTACAAATTTCTACTTGACTTATTAAGCAGATCATCAAATGATTCCATAAAAATTTCATTTCTGTGTGAAGGAAGCCGTATAGCTCATTGGAGAAAACATTGAATGTCCAGGAATAAACTATTGAAACCTGAAATTTCCCCTTTTACTGCTGATATACAAGTGAAAGAATTTTGTTTTGACATTAAAATATTGTTGGTTACAATTCTGTTGTAAAGGTTAATCTCCTGCAAGTGAGGAGACAAGGTGTGGTTTGTTTTTTAAAGGGTAGGGATGTTAGGACTGCAAATCTGCTGCCTCCCTTGAGGTTTGAACCAAAGACCTTTGGATGCTCAAGTAATAGTTCTATGAAATGATAAACCACAGAACAAAAGGAAAATATTATTGGAAGATGGTCTAGTTGACTTGACTGATACACACAGTCAAAATGAAGTTAGCGTATAGGTCATTGTGGCAGTGCATGTCATCTGCCAAATAAGAACTGTCCAATGCAAAGTAAACCATGTATGTGCTGGGATATAAATTGTAGTGTAACTTTAATCTCGATCTTCAATTGTTGTTATTAAATAGCTGCAGATAAATTTTACATTGAAATTTAGGTCTTTCTGCACACTCTGCAAATTGCAGAGAGGAAATGCTGATATTTCTGTAGCTTAATTTGTCTGCCGATCAGGTATGGCACCCAAGTTACAAGTCATACATCTTCTAAGCATGACAGATGCCATATCTTTATTTTATTTTTTTTTTTGTCATTTCTATCCATGCATGAAAAAGTGAGAGTACTGAAGCACCTTGAAAATGCAGAATCTTTTACTGATTTTTCTTGATAAGGTAAATTATTGCGCTAGTTTATATCTGTAATAACAGTGGTAATTTGGTTAGAAATAAAACCTTTCTTTTGTTGTCTCTGAGTTGTTACGCAATTACGAGACGAATTTTAGACCATAATGTGAGATATAACTGCTTAATTCTGATCAGGATGAAGTAATAGGGTGTTGTATGGATAATGCTACTACCAACAGCAGAATCAATGTAATTGAAGTGCATTTAGCCATAATTAGGGCGTGTTCGTCTTTGATATATTTCTCTGGGATCTGCTGTATGTCATATATTGCACAGTAGAACTGTGAGCTAGTTTTGAAATCATCTCAGGTAACTATGTACCGGTACATGTTTCCATGGTTTTAAGGAAAACAAGGTTGGGAGTAAGAAAGAAGTTGGCTATTAAAAATCATAATTATTGTGTAAAAAAAAATAAGAAAACAAGAGATATCTTTAAGAGTAATAAGAAAAGACAATACTATTAGGAAAAATTAGAGGATTAATAGTAAATAGGAAGAAGGAACATTTAGATAAATTGTCACAAAATAAATAATGTGAAAAAGCAGAAAAAAATATTTATGTGAAAATAAATGAAATACTAAGGAGGAATCTATTAAAGGACTATATGTGCGGTTTTATGCATTTTTTGCCCCCAAAATTAAAGTTTTATAAAGAGCTTTAAAAATAAGGTGGAAGATAGTTAGAATCAAATTTAAAATAAGGGTGCAAAAGATTATCACCACAGTGATGTCATAATGTAGAAATGACGTCATGAAGATTGCCTAATTTTGATATATTGATGTTTTGTAGCAAAATATGGGTGTTTTCCGATGGTTTTTCGACTGGGAAACATGGAGCGCGGGCTTGCTCAAGTACCATTTTTTAGTATAATGTGTATATTTATCAGAAGAAAAACATATGTTAAATCTTACTTGAGCAGACCTGCGCTCTATACTTCCGAATGCCAAATATAAGCAAAATTGTAAATATTTTCAGTTGTTTACAAATTTGTGGGAATTAGGTCATGTAGTTGACGTCACAGATAAATAGGGAATAAGCAATGATGACTAAAATCATGATTTTAGTTATAGGCATCCACGGTACAATGATTTATGAAGATTTGATTTTTATTTGACACTATTTAAAAATTGGTTAAAATTGGGGGCAGATATTTGGCCATACCGCACATAGTCCTTTCATCGGGGGAAAAAAACATACCAGTTGTAAATAGGTTTTTTCATCCAGTTTCATAGCAATGGGAATAAGAAAATGATATTTAATAGATTGAAGAGATACAAGTATCATTTTATGAATATTTCTACTCTCTGGGTATGATAAAAATATAGTCTTCTCCTGACATTGTACATGTTTTAGCTAATTCCTGTAAAGGTTTTTATGCTATTATGTAAAGTCGCAGATTTCCTTGTCCAAATTTCTGGCTGTAAGGAAACTCGTTAGATAAAGTTACCATTGCGTGTGGCTAGGATGTCAGAGCAGATACCCTATAGATAAGCTGGGTTTTTTCATTTTGTATACCATACTTAGGTTAATAATGGATATTTAACATGCCAGTGTGTATAATTGAGTGACAGGAATAACCATTTTATTATCGGAGATTAGGTACCTTGAGTATTTGCGGTGTTGATCCGTGCCCATGATGTGTTATTATATTGTGGTTGTACAACGTTTAATGCTGACATTATGTGATCATTGCAAATTCTCCAGGTGTTCAAATAATTTCAGCATCGGCCAAAAACAGACACACTGTTATACCTTTGATAATATCTGTTTATATGATGATTGAGTCTGAGTATTAATTGTATTGAATGTTTTATATGTTTTTTAATGTTGGAATCTCCTGAGGAGAAAAATGAGTTTACTGACAAACTTAAGGTTAATCAAACCTGGCAGTTTGAATCACCTGTCATATCCACCCCTGTTTTATTTTTGGCCCTTTTTCCCTCATTGTCAGCAAATTTAAGACTGCATGGGTGAGTTGTAACAATTTAAGACAAAGTTATCTCTTTAAAAACAACTGAGTCTTGGGAAATTATTTCACTCGGAGCAAAACTGTTAACAGATGTAGAGGGACAAAAATAACAATGCATACAGTAGTTGAATTATGTTAAGTATATGTACTTCAGTGCTTGGTATGATGAAAGTGCACAGTGGCCTGAATAAAAAAACTCAATAAATATTTTGTAATTTTAAATTTATTTTTCTATTGATATATACATGTACTACATGTCTTTAAAAAAAAAAATGTGCACATAGCCTAAAATCAAATTTCATTTATCGGAAAAAAAATCAGCTAGTAGCCAAAATATGTACTGATATCCGCCATTATAAGGTACTGTTAACGTAAACCCAAATAAGCAAATTAACCCGGCACATTAAGCTACAATAGCTTTCCATAAAAACTAATTCCAAAAATCAGTTTCAAAGCAAATTGTTTACTCAATACTAGACAATGTTTCTATTAGTAGTTGTATGGCATTGTACACTAATAGACTGTAGCTGACAAAACTGTGTACGCTTTAATCATGCAGGCTTAGAGCACTGAATTAAGAAGTACAGATACTGTAGTGTATTCAAAGTAACACAATCCTAAACTTGTTTTGCTCTTATTCATTGAGTAAAGTTTATATTCATTTAGCATTTACATCTCTTTTGAGAATTTTTCACACTGTATAGTGATTTCACCATTGCATGAACAACTAAAATCTCGTTGAATTTTAAGGATCTCTAAAGGTTGAAATTTTACTCCATCCAGCTGATTTAAATGCCTTCAAGTTGGCAAAATGCACTCCTAAATGTAAACTTTGCCTCTTCTTATTACTTTTATGGGTTCTGGATATAATTATGAATTGAATGCAAGCAACTTCAACTATCGTTGTTATTAAAATGAATGTTGAACATTTTACCCTTGGCCATAAAAAAAGGTAATGTAGAAACAGTCCTTTTCTAGTGTTTGTCCTTGGCTAGTACAAGGACTGTCTGTCTGTTTATTGTATGTGCTAGTCAAATATGTTAAAAATGCTGTCAATTGTATACATGTTAAGCTCACTGATGAAAGGTCCTCGGCCATTCATTCAGTCAAAATGACCACTCTCTTAGTAAACTGACCATATAATTAGTGACAAATTTGAGGCTGTGTGGATTTTATGAAGCTGTTGAGAGTTTTTTGGGTCAATGTATTGACAGTATCATAGGTGGTCAGATCTTATCTTTGTTTTATATCTTTCTTTTTTTTTCTCGGAATGCCTGGCTGCTCCTACTTAATGATCAGTGTGTCCAGTTTATTTGGACATTGACGATCAAACTCTGTTGCTATAATAATTGTTGGCCTATGAAAATTTTTAACAAATTTGGAATTGACTGCATTTATTGATATTCATGAATGTTAATTATGTTTCAAGTTTCCTTTTTTTATACAGATAACCCATGATTTAGTTATGATATATATCGTGACAGTTAAATAAAAAAAAGTTTCGTAGGTGAAAATTTTATATGTTAAAGAAAAATAGAGATGAACCAATTTCAACCCAAATGATCAGATATTTTTACTTGCCCACAAGTTGTAAATAATGACTGGTTTGCATGATGTACTATACATAGTGTTAATAGGTAATGGTGACCTTTTTTGTGACATTCTTTTGTTGAGAACATGAAAAAAGACATTTCAAAGCCCCTGGTATTGGGTAGGCTCCATTTTGTCTTTGTGGTGGGCAGATTTAGAGCTTTTGACTGAATTGATGTAATCCTTAAAACAGGCTGAGAGAAACAGTGCAGGGAGCTAGACAATCTCTGGGGTAATTGATTATACAGAAGTATATGTTATAATGGGTAATATGAACAGTTGATTATGTGCTGAAACTGCACTTGCTTCAGACAGTATGTCCTATTTTGGGCGAGAAATGACTTGTGTTACGTGTTACCACATTTCTAATGGTTACAAATTTGCGGAATGGATAAAAAGTAATTTTTGTCATACATTTGATCAAGATTTTGTTCTCCCTATGGACTTTTGGGTTGGTTTTTTTTTTTACATTCTGTAGGATGTTAAAGTTAGATTGGGACTCTAGGCCAGTAGCTGCCAACAGGTCTATAATGGCCAATTGGCTCAACTTGGTCTGTCAGTGATGGGGTTTGATTGAGGGAGTCTGGGATATTTAAGGGCTTTTTGTAAACATAGAAACTGGATTTGTGGAGCATAGATTAATGACAAGATGACTGGTACATCAGATTCTCTGTTTGATCAATTTTACAAAGTTTCTTCAGTAAACCAAGGGCACAATGTTTTCATCAGTTTGGGAAAATATATCATATCAGTTCAGAGGGTCTGAGTGAACAAGGAAAGACATTGAGCTCTAGAAAATTGTTTGCAATTTTTTCTTCATCTGATTAGTGATAACATTTTTTGGGGGTGTTTTATTGTCATCAAGAAAAGAGAGGATTTTTTGTTCATCTGTTACATTAAAATAATCCTCTGCTCATTTACCTTTACACAAAAATAGTTTGCCAATACTGGTACATGAATCATGGGGGCTGTTTATTTGTACAGGGAGTTACTTAGATCATCAATTAACAGTATGGAGACACCTAGTAATCCATTTGCTTTGTGATTGCAACGATGCCTAGGTATTTAGTTGTACCATGTATCTTTTATTTATTTTTTTTAGCATATTATTTCAAAGAGAAAATGACTGGCCTTTTTTTTTACCATTTGGTGATTTCATTTTTCACATATACCAAAAATTAAATCTGATAATTTTTAAATATCAAAAGCACCAAGATGATTTATTTTCTACAACATATACCCTGTTATTTAAATATTTTTTTTAATGTTCCAAGTTCATAAAGTAAAGTTTCTTTCTTGAAATATGGTTTGCTAATTGTCATATTTTTAAACATTAGTTAGAATTATCTATGGATAACTGTTTACATACATGTAAGAAGGAACAGATTCTCATTACTTTAGCATAGTTGAGAGGACAAGTTATGGACATTTTAGCTAGTTTGAATGAGAAGGAACATATTTTAGCCTCTTTGTGTATGTCCTTGCTTTTAAATGTGAATTAGCACCTTTTTATGTAATACAGATTTTATCAATTATTGGCTAGCAATCAGTATAATGTTCAATCAATTGATTGGCTAGCAGTCAGTATAATGTTCAATCAATTGATTGGCTAGCAGTCAGTATAATGTTCAATCAATTGATTGGCTAGCAGTCAGTATAATGTTCAATCAATTGATTGGCTAGCAGTCAGTATAATGCTAAATCAATTGAAAAACCCCCAAAAAACCTGCCAAGAATAGCTCTTGCACTTGTAATGAACTTTAAATAAAAATTAGATGTAGTTATCGATATTTTAGGAAAAGTTGAGGGAAGTTCAAAAGGGTGAATATAAAATTGTATTTTTGTTCTCCATATGTTACATGTAATGGTTTATATTGACACAAAGTCAGGTCTCTCTAATATTGTTTTGGTCTGAATCGGCCTTGGCTGTCAACTGGTATAATGGAAAAACCATGGAATGTTTGAAAAATTCATATAAATTAAAACTCCTCATAGTTTAATTTATGGTGGGTTTTTTTTAAAATTTAATAAAATATTACAGAGAAAGAAGAGAGATAATAACATTCATTTAGGCAAAAAGGTACCTAAATATTGAAATTGGAATAGGGTCCCCTTTTTTTTAGCCCCTGTGAGTTGTTGAAAATCAAGATCCCTGAAGGAACAGATTGCCCTGTATTTGAATGGTATTAATAAGGCCAATCAAAATTATCAGAATACGAGAGTTTGGTACTAAAAATAAATATTCTTTAAAAAAAATTATATACTCCTAGAGTTTGTATTGGGGTAAACGAGAAACTGCAATAAGTTTTCACATCTTTATTTCTGGAAACACACTTTGTAGAATGAATGAGCTCATTTTTGCAGCCTCTTCAACAGGTATTTTTTATGGGATTTACAAGTCAGGGAAGTTGTAAATTATTCTGTGTAAAGATTGACACATTGTATGAGGAATCCTATTTATGTGTTTGTATAAGACAATTTGAGCATTCATTTGTTTTTGAGGCATTCTTCATCCTACATTTGTTTTGTAAGTGAAGCCCCTCATGTCATATTGTATAGATCTCCAGAATTCGGCAGCTGGTGTACCTTTGTCTATACAAGCTCAAATACAGACAACTCACGTCTGGCTTGTGTCATAAATCAGGGTCATTCACTGTGTATCAGTGCAGAAGGACTTTTTTTATTCTTTAATAATAATTTCTGGGGTAGCGGGGAGGATTCCTTCCCTCCTCTGTTATCAACAGACTCCTGGTTTGTGCAAAATATTGAAAGAAAACAAAAACTGATATGGTACAATGACCTTGTGCAACTTATAAAATTTCTTCATTAAAAATTCACGTTATAAGAATTTTCATTTGCAGTGGAAGCTTTAACAGCTAACAACAAATATTGTTTGGTCGGTTCCTTGAATCAATCGAACTGACAGAGAATTTAATTTGTTTGACAGTATTTCAATAGGTTCCTCAGCTGTCCCATTTGATTTTTGTGCATGGCTCACAACATATAGTCTTTTCTTTCTCTGTTATAGATTTTGCGCTTCCGAAACACCAGCTGAGATTTTAGCGATCGCAGTGGGATGATTGAGTCACATGTAGGTAACTATTAAACTCTTTATTACCTGAAATCTATATACTCATGAATTTATAAGTACCAGAGGTATCCAACTAGAAACACTATCCCAATGTTTTCTGAAATGTAAGACAGTGCTCCAAGAGTATTGGGGGCTTTTTATGCTCAATATTATTACAGGGACTGGGGTATGCTAACTTGGGAGCTTTTTTTATGGTTTTCAATTGACCATTAAAATAACTGAGATAAGAATCTTAATTGTCTCTGATACAGCCTGTAGTTTTTATACTGCTGAACAAATCTCTCTTTAGACATTCATATGAAAATGCAGCTAATGAAAAATTCAGCACTTTCGCTCCCCAGATAAAGATCCATTTCATTTTTCACATGTGATTTTGTGACAAAACTAAAAGGGGTATAGTTCAATATGGATTTTTAAATTTAAAAGATGGGGAGGGGGGGGGGGGTTGAAAATAATTTTATAGAAAACATTATTTAGGCATTAGTATAAACATGATCTGTCTGTATAGTGTATACTAGACTCAGCAGATGCACTTTTTTGCCTGTATGACTGACTTTTAATACGCCTCAATGACTCAGCAGTTGTCATTCATTGATGAAAAATCAAGTTGTTAAATACGGGACTGTGGTAGTATGTTACACATGTGTTACAGGGAAATTCTGGCCATTATGAAAGCAGACTGTGCAAACGTCTAAAAAGGTATTCACATTTTAAAATGTTGCTCTCTTTTATAGGGAAACTGTTATTTTGGTTTATGATTGAGGAGACAGCTATGAATTATTGAAACATTTTTCTGTACTTTACAGGATTGGCTTCTTTTTTTATAATTCATAGACGAAACAGTTTTAATTAGAAATTTCTCAGAGACAGAAATCTCTCAAATATGGGAGTATTCTGACATGCACACAACATGCAAAGAAACTTTAGCATTATAGCGTTCTTTCTGCGGAGTAATTTTCAGAAGCTCAATTGTCTTTAAGTGGATATTGACATATTTTAAAAGCATTTTATGTACTTCATACTGCTCTCTTCCTGAATGTTTTGTAATTGTCAAGTTAACGAACGATGTTGAATTTCTATGGACATTTGATTCATCATAATCATTTTGTACCGATACCACTTAAACGAAGGCAAAGTTTTATCTCTTAAAGATTAAAACTTTCCTAAAAACATTTAGCGTTCAATTTCCAGCTAACCCAATAAAGTGTTGGAGTTGTATGGAAAATATAATGGATTAGATGGGACTTGTAAGATAATTGTGACTCTCAACCACAAGAGACTTCCATAGGGGGAAAACTGGTTTGTTCGTTGTGGAGCATTTTAGTGATTCCAATTGTGGAACGATGGACGTATCAAAGCAATCACCCTCTAGTGATTGGAGCTATTGTCTCCTGATAGAATTTAGCTTAATTTTTTTTTTCATTTGCGAAATGTTTTTACTTTAATCAGTTGAGTCATGTAAGTAGTTTCAGTGTTATCTGATGGAGCAAAGTCGAACTTTTCATTAGCAGTGCACCATGTTGACTCTCTGTTGACAATTCAGAGCAGTTTCACTATCATCACTAGTTGCATCAAGCTTTTTGCCGCAAGGCACAGTGCTCGATTAGGCCTCCAATATTCTTTTTTTTTCAGCCCTCAGTATTTGAGCGCACTATGCTATTTTGACTATTAAATGTTCTCAGGAACCTGCTTTTTCCATTATAGATTAGCCATCATAACCACCATGAAAATATTTAATACAGATCATGTTCAAGGGTTGTTATTGATTGAATTTACAGTCATCTTTCAGCCACTTTAGGCAAGTAGAGAGTTCCCCCACAAAGTTAATCAGATTTTTATCCGCGTGAATTCCATTCCTAATAGTTGACATCCCCCTTCAGACCTGTCACGGAGATTCCAGGTTTATCCAGATGCAAGGTGAAAGGTCAGATCGCAAGGACATGCAGTGATATTGTGCAGGGTATATCCTCTGAGGTTATAAGGTTAGGTTAGGGACACACAGTGAGGGGCATATCAACTGGGATTGGGGAGAAACATCATCCACTCTGTCATATTTGCTCTCTCTCCATGTCTTGTGCATAGTAGGAGACGTCAAGTCAATACAGGGTAGTATTGAGAAGATTAGATAACTTAATTTCAAGGAGTAACAAAGAATATTGTATGAAATTCACAGCATAAAGAGGCAATTTAAAGAGGAACACTTTTTCTAGCTACAACATTTGTACTACCAAGTTTATATAATCAAACGAATTTCCTGAATCTGAATAATACTATGAATCATGAAATGCAGATGAATAATTTATGAATTTTTGTAGTGATCAAGAGGCAATAGACAGCACTGAAAATGTCAGCATCATCTTAATGATGACTGTTCTTTTGGTCAGTGTAATATTTTCAATCTCTGGGTTGGTCGTCTTTATAGACTTTTTATTAAAAACTATTGCTGTTTTTTTAAATTTGAAATATCATAATTTTTAAAAATGTCATTTCAAAAATTGAATGATTTTAATTCAGTTAAAATTTTTACCATTTTTCCTCTTTCTCCATTGAGGATTGAGGAATTTTTTTCAATTCGTGCTTTCATGAACGTTTCAATAATTGGATTACCACACAATGGGTAGCTCAAGAGTACACTTGATTTTTAAAAGTAAGACCTCCCCCTTATATATAGAGGAGGTGTTATTTCTCTGTACTTTGACCTTGCGACAGAAAAGAAATCTAGACTTTTCCTGGGCATTATCTGTGTAGTATTTGCAATCCATTTAGAAAGGTGTTTACTTCTGATCAAGATTTGAAAAATGTGCAAAAATCCATTTGCAGCCAAACAAAAGCTATGTAATTCAATGTTTCTCCTTTCATTTTAACCCCAGTGAAATTTAGAGTTGTTTACATGGCGAAATATTCCTTTGTTGGCCCATTTTGAACCTTGTGAGTGTGTTGACATGTGAAATTTAATCTTTTGAGATTTTAAAATTTCCTTGATGTGGAAATCTGACCTGGTTAATTGAATATGATTACAATGACAATTGGTTTGTAATTAATGTTGCGCTTTCATTACGATATTGCTTGGATGTTTATACCACTTTCACTATCTTTAGGAATTTATATATTGTGTTCAAAATTGGTTGGGCTGAAAGACTCGGGAAAATATTGGTTGAAAAGAAAAGTATGTGATCTTTCTGAATTTATTTTTTAAGCAAACAGGTATTCTTGTTGTAATGCCACTATTGGTTTGGCTGAAATATTGTATAACCTGCTAATCTATTAACTTCATTCCTATTAATTTAAAAATGAACAATTCTTTGAGGCATTGAAAATTGGATAGTGCTTGCTCTTGCTCTCTCTCTCTCTCTCTCTCTCTCTCTCTCATATTTACTTACTGGTGTAAACGAAAATTTGGTGTGCTCAAATATGATTTAGAATGAAGTTGAAGGCAACTATGAAAATATATTTGGGCAATAAGTTTTTGCATTAGGCCCTCCTTGCAAGGCTGCATTTACAGGTACATGTACATGTAGTAGTATTTGTATTGTAATGTTAAATAAAGAAGTCTTCTAGATCTATTCTTTATTGGTTGAAAACTTCTCGATGAACTGCACAAAACTTCTCGGTGAACTTCACAAAGATGCAGTAAAAGATTCAAGGATTATGCTGCAGCTTTGATTGTTTTGTGATTTACAACTCTGAGAGTGTAGAAATGCTGTTTTTTAACTTGCACTTGCACAAAATACCACCAATTATTATTGCAAGATTCTACAGCTGTTCGAGTAGTTTGAGAAAACCCAGAACCTTTTTCAGTTTTAGCTGTTCTGGGTTTAAAATTAGAACTGCTTCGTTTAATTACATAATCTACTGTACTAGTACAAAATTATGGCTGCACGACGCCATTTCAAAATGTATTTCTTAAAAAATCAGAATTACAAATTGGCTCTGATTTAATTGTTGCATAGAAAATTTGGAGTGTACCATATTGTCTAAACATTAAGTACAGGTATATTTATTTTTTATTACATTATGATTAAATATTATTTTGGGTATAACCATGTACAAAATTGATATGTTAATATGGATAGAACAACTTCAGAAATTTTATCTTTCGGTTGAAGATCCAGGACTTTTTTTTTTCTTTGTGTTTCCTACAGCTGAAATATACATGTATTAGGCAGGTTTATTATTGACACTTTCATATTTTGGTTCACTTGAAAAAGAATTATAAAAAACAATGTCAGCTAATGATTTAGGTCATTGCAAGTGAGCTGTTTTCAAAGGCCAAACTTTGTTATGGGGGGAGGTGGTGTATTGATGCTTTAAGTACTGTCATTGTAATGTTTTGTTTTCATGTTTTTGTTGATATCCAAAAATGCATCTTTTATGAATCAGAAAAAAGCATATTATTGTAATGTTCCAGCATGATTTGGGTACAGTCTTAGGTTAATGGTAAGATATCAAAGGCTTTGAGAACTCGGTGTTCCTCGGTTCCCAGACACTGGAAGCAATACTGACTCCTCCATCAAACCAATGTCTCACCCTGCTATAGGCAGTAATTATCAAATGTCTGCTCATCTTCAATCTTTCTTAATCTTATTGGTCAAGTTAAGAACTATTCAGGTTTGAATGTTGTAGGAATATTGAAATCAAGATATGAAGCCCAAAATTTTATGGTGTCTAATTATAATCAATATTAATGGATATTTGATTGAAAAAAAATCCACTATTTTGCTTGCTATGAACCGACAGAAAGATGTTATTGTTATTTGATTAAACTAATAACGGAGCAAAAACTGTCGTTATATTGGAGCATTTTTACTTTCCTTTAATCAGTCTAGCTTTAGTGCAGTATTGATAGTACCGTAATATATAGAACATTTCATTGATACGTAGAGCATGCAGGCGGTAAAGGGAAGATGATTTATCTCTTTCTATTGATTGGCGCTTAATGTGGAACCAGGGGAGTTAATTCAGCACAAATTCTGGTAATTTGTTGTAGGAAG
Source organism: Magallana angulata (assembly GCF_025612915.1). Classification (NCBI taxonomy): domain Eukaryota; kingdom Metazoa; phylum Mollusca; class Bivalvia; order Ostreida; family Ostreidae; genus Magallana; species Magallana angulata. The sequence continues at coordinate 30,696,857 of NC_069111.1, read as the reverse complement.
GGGTTGGATGTGTGATATATCCTGAGGCAAAACATGGTATGAAGGGATAAAAAAACAGAGACAAAAAATGCACATTGATTTTTCATTGAAGTTGTCTGTTGAATTATCGTTCTCCTTATCATGATCGAACAGATGAAAAGCTTTCAATTCAAGTTGTTAGCCCAGAATTAACTGGCCACTTACCGTTTATTGCATATCATTACATGTAAGATTGAGTTTTTGTTAATCTTTCTGGTTCCGTGTTTTGATCAAAGGATGGTAATCAGGTATTGAAATAAAATCTAATTTTTGGATGGGTCTGGTCAGTGATCAGACAAAGAATGGAGTATTTTTTTTTAATGTTCTGCTAATCTCTTTGTCTGATTCAGAAAACAATGTCATTCTAGGATATGTACCAATGATTTTATATTGTCATAACTATATATCCTGGTCGGAAAATAAAATGGTCTTATTGCTCTTTTATATATCTGTTCTAAATGTCTTGCAGAATGTTATATTTTTACAATGTATCGTAAGATTTTATCAAGGCAGCGAACTGTGCAGAGGTTTTTATTTGCCGAGCATGAAGGAAATCATTGGTGGTCGTTAAAATTGTGTTGCAATGAAATTCTGATACTTCTTCACACTATTTCAAAGTGATGTATAGAAAATTTCAGAATAATGCTGCAAATATAGCTGCACAGGTCCCTCATTATTGTTTCTGAGAATGAATTATGCATGCTGGAAGGCAGTCGAACTACTAGACTTGTTTTAATGTTTTCCATTTAGTTGTTAATGGTTTGGTGAAGACCTAACTTTTCATGTTTCCACATGGACTTTTAATTACTGTAAAATACTATCTTTTATATGTTATTAGGGTCTTCCGTTTTCAGCGGAAGACCCTACTATTATTCTATTGTTTCTTTTTCACTTTTCTTATTATTCTTTTTATTAGCTCACCTGAACCGAAGGTTCAAGTGAGCTTTTCTGATCACCCGTTGTCCGTCCGCCCGTCTGTCCGTCTGTCTGTCCGTCCGTCCGTCTGTAAACTTTTCACATTTTTGACTTCTTCTCAAAAACCTTTGGGCCAAATTTAACCAAACTTGGTACAAAGCATCCTTATGAAAAGGGGATTCTAAATTGTTAAAATAAAGGGTACAACCCTTTTTAAAGGGGAGACAATTACGAAACAGTGAAAATAGGGTGCATGTCTTTAAAAATCTTCTTCTCAAGAACCACTGCACCAGAAATGCCAATATTTACACAAAAGCTTGTATGTATAGTGAAGATTCTAAATTGTAAAAATCGTGACCCCCGGGCCAAAACTGGGGCCCCAGGCGGGGTTCAAAATTTAACATGGAAATACATTGGAAAAATGTTTTAAAATCTTCTCCTCAAGAACCACTGCACCAGAAATGCCAACATTTACACAAAAGCTTGTATATATAGTGAAGATTCTAAATAGTAAAAATCGTGACCCTCAAACAAAACTGGGGCCCCAGGCGGGGTTCAAAGTTTAACATTTAAATACATTGGAAAATGTTTAAAAATCTTCTTCTCAAGAACCACTGCACCAGAAATGCAAATATTTACACAAAAGCTTGTATATGTAGTGAAGATTCTAAATTGTAAAAATTGAAACCCCCAGACCAAAACTGGGGCCCCAGGCGGGGTTCAAAATTTAACATGGAAATACGTAGGAAAAATGTTTAAAAATCATCTTCTCAAAACCCACTGCACCAGAAATGCCAACATTTTCACAAAAGCTTGTATATATAGTGAAGATTCTAAATTATAAAAATCGTGACCCCCGGACCAAAACTAAGGGCCCAGGCGGGGTTTTAAGTTTAACATAGAAATCCATAGGATAAATGTTTAAAAATCTTCATATCACGAACCACTGCACCAGAAAAGCCAATATTCACACAAAAGCTTGTGTATATAGAGAAAATTCTAAATTGTAAAAATTATAACCCCGGACCAAAACTGGGGCCCCAGGCGGGGTTCAAAGTTTAACATGAAAATCCATAGGATAAATGTTTAAAAATTTCCCTCTCAAAAACCACTGCACCAGAAATGCCAACATTTACTCAAAAGCTTGTATATATAGTGAAGATTCTAAATTGTAAAAATCCTGACCCCCGGACCAAGACTGGGGCCCCAGGCGGTCCGGGCTACAACTTAAACATAGAAATATGTAGGAAAATTGTTTAAAAATCTTCATATCAAGAACCACTGAACCAGAAATTTCAATATTTATACAAAAGCTTGTATGTATAGTGAAAATTCTAAATTGTTAAAATTGTGACCCCTGGGCAAAACTGGTCCCCCAGGCGGGGTTCAAAGTTAACATATATAAGAAAAATGTTTAAAAATCTTCTTCTCAAGAACTACAATGCAACAGTTTGGGATATCACTATGCATACATCCTTAGCAATTGTAGATTCTAAAGTGTTAAAATCATGACCCTCGGACTAATACTGGGGCATCAAGAGGGGTTCAAAGTTTAACATAGAAATATATAGGAAACATGTTTAAAAAATCTTTTCGAGAACTACAATGTCATACTTTGTGAGATTACTTTACTTGGATCCTCAAATAGTAAAAAACTTTAAATTATAGAAGTGATCTAATACTGGGGCTCCAGTAAAAAGGGGTTCAATGTTTCAAATAGAAAGATAGGAGGGAACATGTTTAAAAATCTTATGGAGGAGAACTAATGCTTCAATTTGTGAGATTACTATGCAAGCATTCTCAAATTGTAAAGTTTCCAAATTGTGGAAGCCGTGACCCGCAGACTAATATTGGGGCCCAAGAAGGGGTTCAAAATTAACATAAAAATATATAGGGAACATGTTTAAAAATCTTCTTCTCAAGAACTACAGTGCAACAGTTTGTGAGATTACTATGCAAGCATAATTGGCTATTGTAGATTCTAAATTGATTGGTAAAATCATGACCTCCAGACTAATACTTGGGCTCCAAGACTCCCAGACCAATACTGAGGCCCCAAGTGGTGTTCAAAGTTTAACATAGAAATATATAAGGAAAATGTTTAAAAATATTCTTCTTGAGAACTACATGCTACAGTTTGTGAGATTACAATGCAAGGATCCTCAAATAGTGTAGTTGTTAAAGCCTACCATAAACCCCGGACCAATACTGGGGCCCCAGAAAGGGGTTCAAAGTTTAAAATAGAAATAACATATGCTATGAAATAGAATGTTACAAGGAACTGTAGTTCAGGTGAGCGATGTGGCCCATGGGCCTCTTGTTCTTTTTTTGTCTTACAAATTTTGTGCAGGCGATTTCTCAAAGATGATTCATTCGATTTTCTTCAAATTTTAAGGGTTGATGTGTCGGCATCTGAAGTTTGTACCGCCGTTTAAATATTTTCATAATCACTTCCGGTTGGAAGTTATCATCCGTTTACGATTTTTAAAAGTCAATTTTGTTGGCTAGAGATTTTAAAAACGAATAAAGATATAGGGCTGAAATTTTCAGTGAAGATAGACATCACTTTTACCTGTTGCAACATGGTCATAAAAACGTCCACCAGAAGGAAAGATAAAAAATCGATTTTTTCAGCTTTTTGCTTTTTATATATTTTTCTAACGGGTTGATAGAGACTCTTTTACTGATTCAGAATATGTAATTTGTTTTAAAATCGATTGATGCGTTCCTGAGATATTAAGCATCAAAGTCCTGAAGCGAGAATTCATTTAGCTCAGTCGTTAGAGTCATGGACATGTGTACAGGCGACCCGGGTTCAAGCCCCGGGTGCCGAAAAAAAAATTTCCTAATTTTTTTTTGCGTTTATTAACAATTTAGTCTTAAAAGTGAAGGATTTTATCTCATTTACACAAAAATCGGACGGAAGACCCGCTCGTTGCTCGCAACGAGAACGATCTAGTTTATACATATAATTTGATATAGATCTTTGAAAGTGTACTAAATTAAACAATTTTGGACTGATTGAGTTTCTATTTTCATGTTGAAACAATATACAAACTATCATTTTTTTATTTTACTAAAGTTTTACAGTAGAATGTGTACAGCACATGTATAACTTTCTACAGAGAATATCTGTTTATAGTGAATAGAGGGTTTAATGGCAGAAGTTATGACATTATCAGTAACTACAGTAGCTTGAGTAGTTTGCAATAATTGTTATATAGGCTCTTGCATGTAAAGGAAACATATATATCTATTACATGATTTCAATTCATTTAGGCTATTTATCATTGTGAATTCTTCCAAGTCTGCATAATTCACTTTAGCATTGGTTTGGTGTTTTTAGCTCACCTGAGCTGAAAGCAGTTCTGTAGCTCCCGGTCTGAAAAAATTTGGATGGACGACCTAGCCATGGGAGCTAAAGTGCCTCCCATAGTAAATATCTGCAATATTCGGCGTACAAAAAATTGCGCTAGTTTTTAACTGATTAACATTATTTTCACAAAAATTCTGTGAAAACAATTACATTTTCAACTTCTTCTCAAGAACCACTGCTCCAATTTCAATCAAACTTAATACAAAGCATCACTGGTTGAAAGGAATTCAAGTTGTTAAAATGAAGGGACATGCCCTCCTTCAAGGGGAGATAATTAGGATTTATTGATAATTTGTTGATATTTTTCAAAAATCTTCTAAAAAATCATTTGGCCAGAAAAACTGAAACTTGTGTGGAAGCAACCTCAGATGGTGTAGAATTAATTTTGTATAAATCATGGTCCCCAAGGGTAAGGTGGGGCCATAAAGGGGGGGGGTTGAAGACAAGTTTTACATAGGATATATAGAGTCAATCTTTAAAAAATCTTCTTCTCAAAGAGCATTTGGCCAGAAAAGCTGAAAGTTGTGTGAAAGCATCCTCAGGTAGTGTAGATTAAAGTTTGTTAAAATCATGGTCCACGAGGGGGGGGGGGTCAAAGTTTTACATAGAAATATTTAAAAAATATTTTTTGTAATCTAATCAGAACATGATTAGCCAGAAAAGTAAATTGTGTGAAGTATCCTCATGTAGGGTAGAATCAAGTTTGTTCAAATCATGATCCCCGGGGGGTAGGGTTAGGGCACAATGGGGAGGGGTTACACAGTTAAATTTTGACATAGGAATTAATAGAGAAAACCTTTTTTCTGAAAAAAAAAATTTCTTTGAAAAGGTGCAACTTTGGTCAAAGCAACCTTAGGTAGTGTAAATTTAAATTTGTCAAAGATCATATTTTTCAGGAGTACGATGGGACCCACATTGGGGGGTCCAATTTTAAAAAAGGAAAATATTTTAAATTTACAAAAACTCAAATGGTATAATATAGGATTTTACTTACCAGTATATGCAAGCATTAATGTTTATACTCTGGCCTCTAGACAATTCTTTGGCTTCACAAGTTTGATGTAAGTTTATATCCCATTTGATTTAGATCTCCTTGAGAACTGTAATGCTCGATCAGTATGTGAAAATCAATATAAAATCATCCTTTGCCAACAAGGGCTCAATGATAAACGAAATATCCAGGGGAAATAATTGTGGTTTTTTTTAAACACAGGATCTGTTATACTACATTGTCCAGATATTTTGTATATGACTCTGTAAAGCTTGTTTTGTGATGACTAGTGTTGCTCAGGTGAGCAAAGTGGGCTATGGGCCTCTTAGTTTTTTTGTTTTTGTTTTTTTTTTTTTGGGGGGGGGGGGGGGGGCTAGGTTGGTTGAAGGTGCAGAAAAGTCTTCATATACATTAAGATTATTGTTGCTGTTATAAGAATCATCAAATAATTTAGGAACTGTAAAGGTTTCATAAACTATGTTTGATGGAACTTTATTTTGAACTAATCTTTATGTAACATTATCATTAAGGCAGACTTTCTGACTTTTAAGGGGGGGGGGGGGGGAGTTATATGGTTTTCAAATGAGAGAAAAAAGCCTTTTAATGTCAAAATAAGACATCTGATTGCCTGATGTTATGTCATGAAAGTCCCTTGCAAAAAAAAAATAATGATAATAATGTTTAAAATGGTCATTATTGCCCTATATTTCCCTATCTGGTTTAAGTATCTATTTGGGTAAAGTCTGATATTTGAATTGATCATTACTTTACTATCCCCATCTGGTTTTAGTATCTCTTTTTCCTGTCCAAATTGCAAGACTTTTTATTCTCTCTATGATAACGTTTATCAGATTTTGTCTTTTAATTAAAGAAGTTCTGAATATATGGAAATGAATGTATTATCATTTTGTTGATGCAAGTTGTTTTAGTTTTGTAGCTGATATTAAAAAGAATTAGGTAGTGTAATTTTTTACCAGCACTTTAAGAAGTGGGTTGTTTTCTTATATTAGTTGTTGTTTTTTTTTATTTTCATCTTAATTTACCAGATATTTATTTATAAGCAGAGATTTTATGTCACTACTGCATGGTATATAGATCGATCCGTATATAGGAGGAAAAATTGTCCGTAGGAGATCTTAAAAATATTTTCCAGAAGCATGGCATTGATTTATTATTTGAATTAAGAAAAAAATCATAAGACATTTAGATTTGAAGAATTGAATGTAAAAGAAAAAAACTGCAATTTGGTCCCAGATTGATTTTTTTTTTTTTTTTTGGTGGTGGTAAAATGTGCTTTGTTTAAGTTTTGAACCCAGGCAGACCTTATAGACAAAGCAAAAATAACAACACCACTCAAGATGGTGATGTTATTTCAACAATATTTACACTCTCTTAATACTTTGTCAAAATAACTCTCAACAGATGTATAAATTCTGTATTCAGGGGCTTAGTGTGGTTGGAGGGGGGATTGATACAGATTGTATAATGTTTCATTTCATTGTAAACACCTTTCCATTTTTATTTGGTCTGAAGTGTGAATGGCAAATTTGCTGGGCAATTAACAGTGATTCAAGATCAATTTGGAGTAGCTGATAATATACTTCAGGTGAGCAATTTGAGTTTAAAATGTCTAGTAATATTTTTAGATCATTGGGAAAAATTCAGATTTTTTATTTATAAGGAGCAACATTATTGATATTACCACTTGAGATTTATATATATATATATATATGTGTGTGTGTGTGTGTGTGTGTGTGTGTGTGTGTGTGTGTTATTAAAAAATGCATCACTGAAAATTCTTTAAATGAAATTTACAGTGACTTATAAAAAGCTTTTGTTGATACATCTTCAATACTATGATTTAATCTCATAAATATAAGAGATAAAAAGTTTTTAACCTAATAATGAAAATGGTGTCAAAGAAATATTTGTTCTTTGATTTTTAATTAAACTTGCAATAATCCTCAGAGACAACTTATCTTCAAATTTAATTTGATCCTCAATTCATTGTTATTGAAATTTTTTAAAATATGAACAGGATTTCATAGTTATAAGTATTGTTTAGACTGTGAGTGTCAATCGGTCAAGGATACTTGAATAATTTCTGGCGGTGCTCAAGCTTTTAAGTTTCAATATTTTGGAGTAGATACCGGTACATTAAACACACAGGGAGAGAGAGCAACTTGTAAAGGGCTGCCACATCCAATGCTTTCTCGGCCAGGGATTACTTAATCTTGTTGACCCCTAGCTAACATTTCTTAATTCTCCTAATGACCAAATATAGTGTATTTGGTGCTAATGGATTTAGTTTTACCACACAGTAGGGACCCCAAATCATTTTAAAAAAAAGGAAAAAGAAAGAAAGGAGAAAGGAACAATTGTTTAGTTTCTCCTTCCTTATATACCAAAGAAAATCCTAGTAAGACTCTTACAAACGACAAAGGAATTTTTTTTTGTCATTCTGGTGTATGGATGTTGATTCTGTGTCATACAATAGACTCATTTGATTGCTGTTTTTTCACCGCCTGGACCAAACAGCTCATCGGGCTTGAATTGTTTGGGGGTAGATAGGTGGGTGTATGTATAAGTATGCATTTCATTCTTGTTCTTTTATTTCTTTATAAGCTTTTAAAGTATTTAATGCTGTTACAATTAAATTGGAATGTACTTGAGGTGAATTAATTTGACACACCCACCCAGGGGTCTGTGGACAGTATTGTCTTGAGGGGGTGTTACGGCAAGAAGTGGTTGTAATGCATGGCCAAAGTACTTAGTGGATTATACAGCTATGGTGTATAGGTTTTTCAAATAGAGTTGTGTAAGAAGTGGTGAGCGAAGTAGATTCCTGGGGTTTAGTTAATGAGAATATCGCACCTTGCTTGATAGTCTGTGTCAGTAAGATGTTTCATATTAAATGGGCAATTTGTGATCTATAGTCCTTCACATAATCAATACAGGCAGGCTATTTCAGGTAGCCCAATGTTATGGTCTGTAGGAGCTTGAGTATACAGGTCTTATATACTGAAGTGGATTTTAAAACTTAAGAATCTTGGAAGGGGAAAAAGTAGGTAAGTTTTTAATTTTTTTTCATTCTGTGTTATCAAAACTGTAGTACATTTAGATTGCGGTAACATTTAAAATATCAAAGTATTAACTTTTGAAATTAAGAGAAATATTGTCAACGGTAGTAGAAAGCCAAAGATTTTTTCCGACGGCCCAAATTGGAAAAAAATACACAAGAAATGCATTTTGTTCTTAAAAACTTTTTTTTTCTTTGAAACGTCTGAACAATTAAAATTGATTTATAATGTTTTTTGCCATGATTAAGTAATTGTCATCTCTGTGGCTCGTTAACGCCAGTCAATTATGTTAATGTTTTTCCACTTAACTGCTAGTTGTCTTCAAATCACAACCTGAGTAAAGGTCGAAACAGATATTTCTGAATGAATTGACATCGCATCTGTTAATCACAATTCTATTACAGTTTTCCCATTCAATTACTTTACAAACCTGCGAATAATACACAGATCATTGGGAGTTGCCTCTTTAAAAAGACTTTGTGGTTTAAGAATCATCTTGAAGATGAATGAGTGCAAAAACTATTTCTTTGACTTGCAGGTAAAATCCATTTTGCAAAGACTTGCTTCAAAAAATATCATTTTTCAATGGGTTAAATTATTCCTGATTAATTTGATCAATCAGTGCTAGAATATCCACTATTTTCTATAAACTTTGCACAAACCAAATAATTTGTGCCTCATAAACAAGGTTGCATATTTTCTATGGAGGCCAGAATAGGCCAATGAACATTGTGTTAATATATTTAGATTTCACCAAAAGAGAAAGAGTTGGTCCCTCAATGGGAGAATGTAATTGGGATGGAGGATTTTGATTTCATTAATCACTGTCTACTCTTCTATGCTGTTTGCTTTTGGAAATTGCTTTGGTACTCACATGCGGGTTTGTTTAATAAGTACTTCATTTGCAATCTAGATTTGGTGCCGAATGCAATATTAGTGGTATGATTTGGGGATTGGAGTCTCCGAGTCAGAAGCGATTTGTGAATTAATGTATAAAAGGGAAAAGGCGTTGTGTACATGATTCAGAGGAATTGACTTATAATGAAAAATTTATTTGATTGATTTGGTGTCAAGTTCTAATTTAATAGGAAACTGGTGAAAAACGATGACTTGTCACAAATTTGTCCATGAAATATAAGTCAAAACAGAAATGTAAGTTAAATAAAATTATTTCTATAGAGCAGCACACCTCTAGATATTCATATAAATAATTTAATTTTGCATGTGTCAAAAATGCAATAAAATTATAATTACCCACCTACTGCAGATTTACCCGAATAAATAGACTCGGGAGAAAAACAGCACAGAAAATCTTTTTTTCCATTGCAACAGAGGTGCACAATCAATGTTATCTGATCCTTGTCCATTGTCCCCTTGCCTATCTCTCTGTAACCTAATGGCTTTTACAATCAATCAAAATTGATTGACAGGGGACCGATTTCTAATTAAGGAGGATGAACTTTAACATGAAGACATTACGGAATTTGAAGAAAATGTTATATTGTGAATGTATGTGTTCCGGAAAAGTGGCAGATAAAATGTGTGAAGATCAATAACCCACTTATGACTGTAAACAAGGCAAATAAAAAGCTCTAGTTGATTTATTGAGTGACTGCGAGTTAATTCAGTAACAGGGGTGTTAATAAAGGGAGCTAACTCTGTGATTAACTATACAGAGGTAAGTCAATGTTTAGTTTATGAAAATGAAAATCATCGGGTCTTAAAAGTTGGAAAAATTTCCCATCTAAAAATTTGGTGTTTAATTCATAAAGGTGTGCTATTGCATTTCGTGATGTATCGGAGAAGGATAAATGATACTGCAACAGCAGGGAAAAGAAAATCAAGATGTCTGGAGTTAGAATGTGTGATGTAAGAGATAATTGAGAACTGAATTCTCCGGATGGGAAGATTTATGAAGTATTTTAGTTAATTTGTTTGGTAATTTGGAGGGATATCCTCAGTTATTTCTAGACAGCTTTTTTCACATTTCTTCACCTTAAGCAGCACTGTGGAGATTATTGCTGATTGCTTGTTTATTTTTCATTTCACCTCAAATAAGCTATGCATGGTTTATCACGCAGCCCATCTACAAGATTGTTACTGATCATGTAACAGTGTAATACACAAATATTAACATGAAGGAAGATGGGATGTTTTCTTCATTGCTGATGGATTTGTTTTTATCTTAAAAGTTACAAAACAAAATATATTTTTTTTGGTATGAATTTTTTTTTTGGAGGGGGGGGGGATGGAGGTTGGGATAGAGAGATGCAGTGCAGAAGGCAGAAGGAAAAATTTGTTTGACCTTATATTAAGTGTTAGAAATAATAGTTTTTCAAGCAAAATATTTTCTTCTTTTCACCATCTGTGAGAATTGGATGGAGTGTTTGACAATTGAATTTATTTTATTGACAATCAATTAGTACAAGAAATGCTTTTGCAAACAGCTATTTGAAAGAGGGTCGGTGTTGAATGCCTTGTTTTGATAAGTAATTATGTTAAGTATCTCTTTCAGTGGACATTAGCGTAACACTTGGAGGTGTTACTAATGGGAGAAGAATACTCTCACTCCCTTTGTTGTCTGTTCAATCACCCGAGCTCTTCATTTCATTTATTCAAAAAATTGGTAACGCAAGAGAGTAATATTTTAAAGTTTGACTCTAATTGTAATGGCTCCTAGCTAGTCGAATAAAAATTAAGGTAATTTTAATTACATATCATTGAATATCTGATTTTTTTTTAATCCATAGAAATTTTTAAAAAAGTTAATTAGTTATCAAATATTTAATTAAAAAAGGTGTTCAATTACACCAAATTTATGCATCAATAAGATAATATTAAGGACTACCGATAGTTTAAAATGTAAAGTATGTACAATTTTTTTTTTTTTTTTGTATTAATTATTTTTTAATTTTTAGTTTTGCAAATGAAAAAAGAATTCATAAACAAGAATATTTAAGGAATTTAATAAATTACAATGATCACATAAATTAGTTGCAATGAAATGACCTATTTCTGTGATGCCAAGATCAATATTAATTAGACTGAAAAGAATTTCTAAAAACAATTTGTGTCCATTAAGTCATGTGAATTCCGTAGATTTTTTCTTAATTATTCTTAATACTTCTATCTAATTTATCACGATAAACCATGTACAAGACAAAAAAAAAAGCAAAAATTACATCAGTAGGAATAGAAAAAAGTCCCTTGTAACATGCATATTTACAGAAGGAAAAAGAAAGAATTACCTATTAAAAGTATTGTAGTACGTCAGCAAGCTTTATTGCATTAAGGTAAACTGAAAGTCTGCTGCAGCCAGTTGGTATCGGCAATAAGACGTAATTAATTGGTCGACTTGTACCAGGTAAAATAGGCAAATTCTCCCCATCTCTTTGTTTTGTGTGATGGCTAATTTCACTGTAATGTTATTTTCTAATATCTTGTTGGCATCATCTTTTTTATTCCTCTGTTTTCCTTTGGGTTTTGTTTTTTTTGCCAATATCAGGCTATGATGTACATGTATCAAAACTGTGCGGTGATTTGTGGTTCTGAAGTAGTTCATGCAGGTATATATTGAGAAAAATGCATTATTTTTTTTTGTGTTCATTTAAATCAGAATTATTTTGGTCAGAATACTGTGCATTTTATATCTGATGATGTTGGCTTCATTTGTCATTTTTGTTTGCATTATTGAATGTCTTGATTTCTTCTGAAAATTAATCATTGGGTTTTGTTTCGGTTAATTCATTCTGATCATTTTTCATCCATGGACAATTAGAAATCTTTTGTTCAGTTAATCCTCTCCGGAACAGGGTGCAACATGTGCTGATGTGAATTCATGGACATCAATTTCTGCTTCCCTGTAATAAGGATTTCATAACTGCATTTCCAATATGAAGATCTATATTTGCGTTACAAGGCACACATTTAAATTTTATTTTAAATGCCATCTCCCTTCTGAATATCAGAAGCAGAAGGGAGTGTATGTCTAATTTGAAAAAAAACAATTAATCACTGATAATTTACTCAGTATCTAGTAAGTAAATGTCATCTATGCATTAGAGGCATTAATTATCAACACAGATATCAGTTAAATTCGTAATGTTTTTTGAATCAGAACTTGGGCAATTTCAATCCTGGGAGGTTTCTTGCAAAGTGAAGTGCTGAGCGATAAGAACTCTATAATCCCTCTGAACAATGTAAATCTTAATCCTTTAATCTTATTTAAACTGTAATACAGAATGTTTTTTCCATCTCATTTGCAGGTAAATATTTCAGTGTTTATCGAAGTACAAGGGACAACTTGAAATTAACAGATTCTTGATTGCGTAGTGGAGTTTTACATTGATATTTCATTTGGGAGCTACATTGATCAAAGAAAACGCCATTTAGAGCATTTCATTTCAAGGTTTGTTTACTAGTTGTAGATTTTCAGTAAATCTCCATTATGCAAAATTCGATCATGCAGAATCTTCAATTGACTTATTTCATTTCTTGGCTATTTTATATTAGAGTGACATTTTTTAAAAGACTTCAATTCATTTCAAGGTTTCAAAATGATTGTTGATAATATAAATTAATCTTTTTCCCCCCAAAAAAAAATTTGATGAAATAAGAGTGCATACTGGTATAATTATGATACAGAATTATTATTTTTTTGAGAATTAAATATTGTCCCAAAGTTTCTCAGAACACTTGCTAACCTTTTTCCATCATCATTGTAAAAAAATTGCAGGCTTCTTCTAGGACAAAAATTATGACTGTCAGAGGACCTTATTGTGTTCTGTAGGAAATGCAATAATCACCAAAACGTTTCATGGTTGTCTTGTTTAGTTTGCAAGGCTTGTCCTCATTGGCATAGGTACAACAAAGTTATATCCTGGCATGAAATGGCAGACATGGAAGAGACAATAAAAGCAACTTATACATTGTACATTATGATTGAGAGAGAGAGAGAGAGAGAGAGAGAGAGAGAGGGGGAGAGGCTGTTGTGAATGATTTTGAATTTAATTTCTGTCTGATTATAAAACCAGCTGGATAAAGGATGTAAAGTCCTAGGGGGTGTTTGCACATGAAATTTAAAATCTTCCCTCTAAACAGTCATGTCTTAGCAATGCATAAAGCATCAGATTAATAGAATGAAAAATCAAAGTGTTACGCTGATTAACGCTGCATTTGAAAACAGATCGAATGCTGGAATCCATTAGTTTGGTGGATGAGTTGAGGGTTTCATTCTAAAGTTAAGAGATGAGTTACTTAATGCAAGGTGGGAAACACTGAACATGCGTAGGTGATTTTTGCTGGGTTTTTATTGTGTGAATTTTTTTTTATAAATAAGAAATAGTTCCTCCTGTTTCTAGCATTTATGAAAAATAAAGTACCGGCATTTTTCCTTCTTCGATCATTTATTTCTCAAAATGGATGTAAAATGAGCAATTGGACAGTATTCGGTAGGAATACACCGGAACGAAACGTACATTTCTCAAGAGAAGGACCTATTTCTGTTATTAAATAGTTGATCTATTCCATATTTATTGTGATATAATTCTGTTGAAATGGACCCGCAAATATCAACAGAGCCGCATTTCTGCAATTTTCTGAGGAGATGAGCCATTTTCACGTGCTATGCATTGAAAGAATAAGATGCATTTTGATAAGCATCTGTAAAGGAATGGCATTTAACAGTAATTTCGGAACATTACTGCTGGTTTTGTAGGCTTTGTTTTATGGGCTCTTTTGAATGAGGTGGTAAAGGATATAGGTTTGATTGAATTATTATTGGAGAGAATGGCTTTAAAAAGATATGGTTCTGACCAATTTCCAACACGTGGTTTCTTTTTCATGTACAAGTATGATATATAAAGACACGCAAAGTGGAAAAATTCACGATTCTGACACTTGTGTAAATTTGGTCACATATCTTGTTAGATTTTGCTTAGAAATTAATATTAGGAACTTCCAAGTAAATTTAGTCCAAAAGTACACCACTTTGGAACCAATAAACACAGGGAAAATTGTTGGAGTGGTGTTAAATAAGGTGTGATAACAGGGAAGGAATGGTTTCTGTGAGAGGGAAAGAACAAGAACAAGAAGAAGACATCTCCTCTATACATGTGTATGTAATTATGCCCCCACAGTTCCCTGTGCAGTAATCAGAACTGGCAGATGACTTGCTGTACTTACTCTCAGCCCTACCTAGGATATTGTGTGCAGTCACTTCATGTGTTGGGTGCCTGAAGAGAGGGCAAAGTCAGACGCAGATATTGTGTGTGCACCTTTAAGGCAAACTTATCAAAAGGATTTTAAAATTTGTAACATTCTCAAAGAGTCTTTTTTTTTAAGTACCAATTGATATTATATATAGTGTTTGTGTTGAGGTTGCTTTTCGTGTTTTGGTTTTGTGCTTCTGGATTGACAAATTTTTGGAGTTCTTTATAAAGTGATGACCAGGATTTGACAGAGAGAAATATTAATTCATCAAAAAGGTAACTCATGCATGTGATTGAATAATTTTGAAATAATGGGTATATTTTAGAAAACGTTTCAAAATCAAAAATTTTCTGTTGCCGTACCAACTTATCTAGTTATGTTGTGCAATACATACATGACTGTAAAGTGTTATGCATCATAATGCCATTATAACACCTTATTTTTGGAACATATACTAGATAAATTTCAGATAAGAAATGCGCAGGTGCTACTAAATATAAAGATCTTTTTATTTTTACCATAGGTTGGTTTCCTTTGCTGTAAATGTCAGAATCTCTTCATACATTCTCAGTTGTTTTACTTTCTCGAGCAGTAGAAACATGCAGCAGTTGGGTTGTATGGGTTTTTTAATGGATCAAGTGTTTCATCAAAGCAAGATAACACAGATTTTTATCATCTGAGTCTATGATACAGGGGAATGTGGTGGTTGTACACTTATATAATTGGAACGGTTTTTGCATTCAATGTCAAGGCTTTAATGGTTATACCTATAGTGTGTTTGGTTTTTTGATCTCGAGATTATTTCTTTTTACACGGGAGACCTTTTCTTCGAGGCATGAACTCAAATTAGCTACGACTTTACAGTAGCGAATGTTTCCAAGATCATTTTAATTTGCAGCCAATTAGCAGAAATAATCCTCAAAGCTTTAGACTTCCTAATGGGTTTTGTTTTTTATTTTGTTAAATTAGATGATGTATGTGATAATGTCAGGTCAAGCAAGCCATTTTCCCACAGATGTGATTATTTCCATATATATTGTGTGACCAGGCATCTAGAACATTTGAGCCAGGTCATTGATTCAATGGTACCATGATACCTTGGTCTCCAGAGGGGTACTAACCCAGAGAACTACTAAAGCCTTCCAATCAGTCCACTGTAGTCCAATACCTGCTGATAAGATGTCAGATGCATGATAAACATCAATTAATTATTGTAGGCATTTCAAAACATGACCCAATAAGTGTCGCCCTTCTTTGATTTCTTTCATATATGGCTCATATATAATGCTTGTCAATACCTAAATTACGCTAAAATGAAGTTTTTGTAATTGTGGAAGGTTTTCTTCAGCTGTTTATAAGGTTCATAGGATACTGAATTTTAAATTAGATATATGATGCCATTTATTTGAAATCTTTTATTTCTTTATTGATATTATTTAATATTCATATTTTTTGTTAGCAGACAGCTGGGGGAGGTACAATGGTAATGTTTACAGATTTTTGTGAAGAATTAATGGGTTCTATATGATAACAAGAGTGTACCATTGAACGTGCAAGGACATGCTGTAAAGACACATAAAAAGAAAAGATGTTTGATATTCAATGATCTTGCAGTCTAAGCCAAAAACTGGGGTTTTTTTCTGTACTGTTGTGACTAATGTTGATCACTTGGTCAAAAGATTGCAAAACACATTTTGTACGTAGCATTATTTCACTTGAATTTTCAACTTTCCTGGAGTTTTAATCTTTTTGATAAAAGCATTACATGAAACAGATGCAGTCATAGTAGAGATCAAGGATGTCTGGCAGTGTTATGGGGGGAAGCTGAATGACCAGTGGGGAGTGGAGTGGTCAAGTGTTTCTTTGTTTTGGCTGCGTGTCTGTTACCTCTGTGTATGGGGTGAGTCTGAGTGGAGAGACCAGCAGCTGGTATAAAACCCTTGCTAACACCAAGATCTCTAACACTGAGATCTCTGGTTTGGTACCAGGGTACTTAATTCTTCTGTAACTAGTGTTTGCAAACCATTAGTGCCATCAATGTCTGCTATTGTTACGGATTCCTGCAACTGTTATCATGCACTGACAGTGGTACTAAGAGGAGGGTTAGATACCATGGATGGCCTACTGATAAATTTATTAAAGTCAGAGATTTCAAAATCAGAGAGATTTTCAAGAAGCATCTTTTCTCATTTTTGTGTCAAGAATGTTTTTCAGAGACTCGTGTGTATGTTGGACTGACTTGATGCATGGTCTAATGATTCTGGTGTCCTTAAATTATTGATTTTGATTTAATGATTTCAAGGTCACATGATCATATGAGATCAAAATTGACTTATAGAATTATCAATAAATAAGAATTTTACCAATATAAGCCGGTTTAACTACTAGAAGTTCAGAAGTTTCCATTGTTGTTGCAAAATCTTAAATAGCTTTTTAAAGGTGTTTCCTATGTAATATTTTTCAGATGTTATATATCTTGCTGCATATCCCATTTGTAGATGGGTGGTATATTTTTGATCTGTTGGTAAGAGAAGATAATGTCAGATACATGCCAATGTGTAGGTATTATCAATACATTAATGCACGCATAAAATGTAAGACAAGAAAAAAAAGAATGATGAATGTTCCATGCAAAGAGCAAGCAGTTTGCTGAATACTGGTACCTTGTCTATTGCAATGAAATTATTGAATTTCTGTGCAGACAATATAATAATTAGTCAACGTAATCCTGAATGAAGACAGTTTGTGGAACCCTATATTGAATACTGTATAATTATTTATCACTTTATATATAATCAAAAGGATTTTGTTGTTTTATCACAAATTAAATATTTGCATTTATTTTGAACTGCTGGTCAATAGACTGCAATTTATTAGGCCGCTGGTCAATAGACTTCGATCTATTGGACTGCCGGTCAATAGACTGCGATCTATTGGACCGGCAAAGTATTTCAGAATGCGGGTATGTTAAGGCTTCCTGATTGATTTCACAGCGATGTGTAGAAAGTAATTTTTCTGTACGTCATACGATATGACGTCATAGTTTACTTTGAAGTCACGATCTGTATCCTTTCAATTGTTCTCAGGGAATGTATCGTAATGTTACGCTGATTTTAGTACTTGGTAAAACCAAATTTGAGTATCAAATAATCTACAGTAATAAAGCCTCATATAAGGTAAATGACTATTTATAATCTAATGGGTTGAAGACTCCTCCTTCTATATGTATTAACTAATATTAAGTGGAGATGTTTTAATGTATGCAACAGGTTTTGCGCATGTAAAAGATAAAAAAAATTCTTAGTATATTGCATAATGGCACATAAACCATCTGTAATATGCATATTGCAAACCCTGAAAACTAACAAGTAAAAGGAATTAGGTAATAAAACAATTATCTAATGCCTGAACAGTCAACAGTCCAGATTTTTTTCCCTTGGTGCAGGAAACTGCTCAGTATAATCTGTTGGCCTTGGGCAATAGATCATACTGAGCTGTTCCCTGCACCTCGAGAAAAATATTATGGTGTATCAACTTCACAAGCATTATATAATTGTATATTATTCTTTGTAACCATTTAACATAGAAAGTATGATTATTCAGTCTATGAAATCCTGTAATGTAAAAGTAACTATTCGATGAATAAAGAGATTGAACATATATACTCAGAGTCAATATATACCTGTAGGGAAGACATCCAGTTATTCATTAAATGAAGACATATAGCAATTGTTCAATTTATGTAACCTGGTAAAAGAGACTTTGCAATTGAATAAGACAATAACTATGCAGTCAATGAAACCATAGTGAAGATAATGTAATTTAAGAGTTAGTATTTATGTACTGGTAATGAACAGTATAATTATACAGTCTGTGTAAAAAAAAAGTATTTTAACAATCGATGTAAATATTTAAAGAAGAAAGTGTAATTATGCAGTTAGTGTAACTTTGTGAGGAAGACACAGTAATTATCTAGAATGTGCAACCCTGTTATGAAGACAATATAATCACTCAGTCTATGCAACCCTGTAAAAAAGACATTGTAATTTTACAGTCTGTGTAAGCCTGTAATGAAGACTTTGCAAAATTATACAGTCTATGTAACCCCTTCATGAAGACAGTGTAATTATACAGTATATGTAAACCTGTAATGAAGACAGTGTAATTATTCAGTCTATGTAACTCTGTAATGAAGACAGTGTAATTATACAGTCTGTGTAACCCTGTAATGAAGACAGTGTAATTATTCAGTCTATGTAACCCTGTTATGAAGACAGTGTAATTATTCAGTCTGTGTAACTCTGACAATTTGTAATGAAGTCTGTCCTGTTGACAGACAGCCTAAGAGAGATGCTGGGGAGAGTTGTCAGTTTTTGGATCACCTTGGCTGCACCAGGACATTGTGATGAGAGCAACATATGTAATGCAAAAAACATAATTCTTACAATGGCAGTCAAGTCATTTGGTGTATGAATCTTCCAGAGCAACATACCTCCCATTTCGACCACATGTGCTTCTTCATAAACTTGCATACTGGCCAAATGATATGATCAATACACGTTGTCTGTCATTTCTTATGATTAGTTTGCATTTTTAAAAAATCAAAAGATTATGCAATAGTTATTAAGCATTAATGCATTGTATGCAAAAAGGGCAGATTATGTTCAGCGTTTAATCCCTAGGTGACACAGTTACCTCAATACCATGACGGTGCATTGTCAAGTTAAGCAAATATAGTCATACTCATAGATTTTCTATTCTTAACAATTCAAACAGCATTCATTAATATTTGAAAACCTTGGGGATTATGTGTCTTGTAAGGAAATCCTGTGTTTTTATTCCGTCAATATTGCTATTTATTCTATCCAAACATCACGATTATGATACTGCCTAATTACGTTGCTGATTCTGCAGGTATTGGAGCTAATTTGTAATACTATTTTGGGTATATCAGTGTGAGAAACTATTGATTGTATGTGTAATAAAATATTGATTTAAAAGTATAAAACTATGAAGAGAATACATCAAGATATGACCAAATTTCCAGTTGTATATTAAAAACGCTGTATTAATTCATTGAAGTTTGCATACTTAGTGTTTCAACCTTTAGAATTACAATTTACAAAATTTCCATTCATCATTAGTAAGTCAATTAGAATTTTGAAATTGGTAGTAAAGAATGTCTTAACAAAAACTTAATAAAGACACAAAACTCTCTGCAATAATGCCCCTTTGAAGTTAATGTCACAGATTGACGGAAGTGAATAATTGATTAATTCTAATATGAATTGATTTATTCCCAAGGACTAACGATTGTACGGTTAGTCACACACTACTTTCGACCTCGTATCTGTCAAAGACACTTAAGTAGTAGACTTTCCAATATCAAAGACATCACTTTCCAATATTTCATGCTTAACCTCTCAATAATTTAGCTATTATGCGACATTCCGTTATTTTTCATAATCCCTCAACTCTAGATTGTCTGCTGATCAAGTTTTGTTGCTTGTGGAATGTTGTGGGTATAAAAAGTTTAAGGTGTTTGCACATGATAGGAAAATATCAGTTAAAGTTGGAAAGAGTTTATAAAGTGAACTTGTTATGAAAAAAAAGTGATGTTTAATGCTTATCCATGAAAAGACTGAGTTTTTAATGTAAAAATGGTTTTCTCTTCTTTTTCTGTAGAGCAGAGAACAACAGTAGGAGACGTTTGTTCTGATCCTGGATTAACTGATGTTTTAGTTATGGGAGTTATGATTGAGGGATTTTAAATTCATTCATTGAATGGTAAGTGCCAGTGTGCTTTCTGTACTAGACTGTATGGATCTTATTAATGTTGAATTTTCATTGTGAATATCAGTAGGTAAGAGAGGTGATACGTTACAGTAAACAGCTAAAGGAAACACCTCTACCCCCAACAAAAATTACCCACCAATGAAATTGCAAACGAAATTTTTAGTGATATATATGGAAATCTTGGCCCCAAACTTCATTATCTTGAACTAGATGGGACTGTTTAAAAGTTTAAAATATCTGAGTATTCGAGATGTTGAGAGTAAAATACTTAAAAAATTAGTGGTTGGGACTTACAAATCACTTCCTCATATCCATTGTTTTCGAGATATCAGTGACTGTATGATCAAATCAAATGCATGAATGTGAAAGTAAAATAAAAAGAAAACTTAATGATTTGTCTCCACCCCTAATTCATACAACATGTATATATGTATACCGTAAGTGCAAAGAAATTTGATTTGATAAGGTCATTTTTCTATTTAATTTGTTAATCTGGCTTAAGGTCCTGGGATTAACTCTATTTTGAAATCTTATTTAGCAGTTTCTAGAGTAAAGTTATTCTGATTTGAATTACCAGTATTCAGCATTTACTGTGGGAGAGTAGAAGAAACTTGAAAATTTGTCATAATATTTCACAATATTTATCAGCCAATTTCTTCAATTATCCAATTATCAAGCACTTGTTTAGAGCGATACACATTCTATTCAGTCTGCACCAGGATTACGTACTTGAGAATTAACCTTCCAAATACCATTAAGATCAAAGAAGCTGCCTGATGCAAAATGTTCAAGGTTGCTTTAATGCCTGCTTTAGTTATGGTAGTATACACCAGAAAATCACACCCCTCTACTCTGTACAACCGCAAGTTCACAGAACTCAGGGACCCGGAGAGGAGACAGATTTTATAAACCGTCTGAAGAAAATTCGCAAGACCAAAGATACAGATACATTGCAATTTTCTCATGTGAACCAACCAAAAGCTTTAAAAAATGAGGGCTTTAGGAGATTACGTGTCCTAATGTGAAAACATTGTGATGGGTACTGTATTTAGAGAGCCTGGAACCAATTTATTGCGGGCAGTAAAAGAGTATTTTGTATCTTGCAAGATTTGGGAGATTGTAAATTCACAAGTTTTTGATGGTTTTAGCACCCACTTTTTCAGCAGAATGAAATTATTGAAATTGAGATAATCTATCATGCATTTGGATGATTTATGATGAGCACTTTTTGCAGCAATATATTGATATGATGTCTGGGATAAAGTGACGTAATGATGATTTAGAATTAAAAAGATAGGATAACTCTGTTAGAATGTTACTAATGAGAAGCAATGAAGTGTTGAGTCCTTTAACAGCAGTAAATTAGGTTAAAAAGATCAAAAACCTTCAGTGATATGTAGTGAAGATTGTACCTTAGAATGGTTAGGAAATGTCACATCTCACTTCTCTCTCTCTCTCTCTCTCTCTCTCTCTCTCTCTCTCTCTCTCTCTGTTTGGTTAACCAATTAGCAAAATTTGGCCTTTCTTACTGTTTACCTTGCTCCCTAAATTGGAATGATGCATTCACCACTAATGACTTCATTTAAGTGACAGTTTGTTATATTGTATCAGTGAAGAAATTATTTTTACCGCAGATGATAAGTTGTTCCCACTCAATTACCCCAGCATGATTATTCCTCGCCTTTGAGTTCATCCCAACTTCAAACGCGGTTGACATCAGCATCTGTAACAGTTATGAATATCAATACACTGTACTACACGGACACATGGCAATCATTAGATACACAAGAGACTTTCATAGATTTAGCATTAAAACGTCTAATTTACATAACCCCAAATTACAAAAATTGATAGTGGTTCTGTGGTAATGTTTTCTGGAGATGACTTCACTGTATGGTTTTTTGGGGTTGGATTCTTTATATATCAGATATGTAACAATGTTATGTTATGACACTGCACAGCAGCTAGTTGCCAGAAACCGACTTTGCCAAGAAATAATAGAAAAGATGGAAATTATTTGGGACATTGTATAAAAGTTTGTCTTTTCTTGTTTATGTTTTGTGGACAAGGTTTAAAGATCCTTTTTCCTCCCAAAAATTGTCTTTGTGTAGCCTTTGAAGTTTTCTGCATTTGTACCTTTAGAAGAGAATTATGTTTGGTTGTTTTGTGAAGTTGGGACATAGAATGCATGGGAAGTTTGGAATTTGAGGCATCTGTGTCTTGCTCAAGAAAACAATGTAGGCTTACAAGATTTCAGTTCATTTGTTGAATTGTTTTTTCTTCATATTGGACCTCCAGCAGACTTTACACGTTTTTCAGAGATACAACAGTAAGGGTTTATTGCTGCTCTGAGCTTCCGCTTGAGAGGAAACATCAGACTTCATGCCCTGAACAAAATGAACAGTGTCTGGTATTGAACAGTGTTCAAGGTCATGCATGGCAGACTTTGTTTAATTTTCATTAAGATCATGCGGTGTTGAACATACTCTTGTGTGAACATGGATCACAATCTTTTTTCCCTGAAAAACCAAAGCAATTGAGTTTGCTTTTGAAAGTTTGATATATATTACAATATTTTCCTTGTTATTTCTCAATGGATTGTCTTTTGATAATAAAGAGCATGAGCAGGATTATTTTGTTAAATTATTAAAATAAAGTTCGGAAAATGGTAGTGTTCAAAAACATGTGTAGGAGTTTATAAAAAAATTTCAAAATTTAAAAATGTCTTAATACTTATTGCTATTTTTAGAATGTCTGCCTTGTCCAAGGATATGTTTCTAAGAATTAGTCTGGTATGAGATAGATATGATATAACAATTAATAAGATAATTGATAAGCTTATAAATAGACAGTTGGTAAATTTCAAGATGAGCTTGGAGAAATCATATGCATATTATCAATATATATACAGGATTAGTTAATAGTGGAGGTCAGAGACCTCTCTGTGTAAATCATACACATTTAAGATAACATCTGGAGATGATCTGTTTTGTCCTTACCCATAGCACACTAATTACACCCTAAAATCAACACTCATTACCATCAACAGAGCGTCTGTGTATCTGTAATTGTCAAAGTTGTTGGGCGATGAACATTTCTGTCAGTGGCTTCATTTTTGTGCACTACTACATGACATATTGACAGAAAAAGAAATGTCTGGATCTAAAAAAGAAGAAGAAAAAACTGCATTTTTATGTAGTAAAGTAAATTAACAGAGGTTGACAATTTCTGTTATTTTTTTTTTCGTTGTTCAAACAAAAATCTGTTCAGAAATTAACTTAAACTAGGAAAGTAAGTGTCAAAAAACTAGTGTGCAAGTGGGTTTTTTTTCAGTTTTTGTTCAAAGCAGTCTTATTTTTAAACAGTTCTCGACTGTTCTCACCCACTTCTGATTACAATCTAAAAACTAAAATTGCACCTATTTTAAACTACCACAAAATGTTGTAGAAATTTTCCCTTAATAACATAGTTTTTTTTTAAATTGTTCCGATTTCTCATTATTGCCTCCCTTTATCATATGCCAACACAAGACAAGAATCTTCATGTTTGTCTATCAGACTGGCATATTTATTGTATTACAATGGGTGCAAGAACAGTCTATCAAACCAGATTCCATTAGAGGCAAGAAAAATATGTAATTGAGAATTATTAAGACAATAATGACAAAGATATTTTGAAGCTTCAATAGAGTACAGCTTAGAAAAGTTCATTTTGTAATCAAATTTGTAAAATTAAGTTAATGTTTCTGTACAGTCCTTTCCATATTAAATCATTGAATTTGCTGCTAGCTGTTTTGAGTTGCTGTCTGCACCTGGAATTGTGAGTTTATTTTGAATTCTAAATTCTTTATGAAGTGTACCACTGTGAGATGAGCTGCGTTTGATTTGAGTTGTGAGATATCAGTGGTCAAGCCATGTGTTTGCCGCTAGAAACAGGAAGTCACTGTAGATATCTGTCAGAGAAGATCAAGAAGGTCATTACTGTGATGTACTAGCTGGTAAAGCACCTTGAAACTTCACCATGGCTTTGTATTTGCTGTTGCCTAAATCTGCTCACTAAGGGGTTTTTTTCTTCAGATTTTTACCCTTGTGACAAAGTACAGTTAATCCTTGATATCTCAAACACTGATATCTGGAATTCAATGGATATTTCAAAGTTAACTAAGTATTTTACCCTTGATATCTCGAATACTCTGATATCTGGAAATTTTTAAACAGTCCCATCTAGTTTGAGGTAACGAAGTTTGACTGTATTTGTTGAATGAAAATGAAGAGATTAAAGAGATAACTTATTGTTTATGGGTCTTTCAAATGATATCATCAGTTTGTCACTTTGAAAAAGAAGATATTCACATGATTTCTGAAGTCACATCCTTTTGAACTGAATCTCTGCTTTATAACAAAGATTAGATTCTACTGTAAGAGGTCAATCTTATGGCAAAGGTCCCTTGTCCCATTTTCATTTCTACTGGTAGCTTTTCTATAATTAATATATCTCAGATTTCAATATAGCCAAACAAAAGTCTTTTAGTTTGAAGCTCTTTCAATGAAACCAATAAATAAGGGCCATCTCAGTATAAGGGTCATTTTTGACAGTATGTTAAAAAAGAAAATGTATTTCAATGCTGTACAATGTCCAAAAATATGTTTTATTTACTAATTAGACAAATGCATCGTATTGCTACCATGTTACTAGGTGGAATTTGAAAGATGAAAGAAATCACAATTATTAACCTTTTGACCTAATCTTTTAGGTTTATTTATCCCTATTACAACTCTCAAAGTAATTCACACATAAGTCACTGCAATCTTCTCCACCAGGGGCTTCATTTTCTTTCCTTATTGTTGAGATGTGATCTGAAATCTCAACTGTTTAAGCTTTGTTGATTCAACTCTGTTTTTGGTTTATCTTACATGGTACAAATGTATTTAGATATATCAATGAAAGTCTAATGTAAGCCAGTTTAACTGTGCAAGTCCTAAAAAACATTTGGTTGAGGGGCAAAGTAGGGTCATGATAATCTTTTGTAAATGTTTTGGTTTAAATTTCTGTGTATACCCAGCAGATTATTTGGCAAATTGTTGTTAGTTCAGGCCATTTGTTCGTCCCAAAACTTCTGCTTACATTTTGAACGTTTCATGTTTTGATGTTTTTCATTGACATATATTTATTTTTACTATGAATTGAACTTTTAAAGATTTTAACACTGTAACTTTCATTGGTATTTGATGAATTTAAAACAAAAAACTTTATTGCATCAGCTAGGCTCTAGAAAGGAATGAACTATTTATTCAGCTTATGTGTCTTTCATAAAGCAGAAAATATCAACAAATCAATGTAAACTAAGTCCATTGGGTCATATGTTGTGTTGATTGCACCCTTTTCAACAGAAAATTGCCCAAAAAGTCAGCATCCCGGTGGGATAAGCTGTTTTTCAGTGGCTACCTACAGGTTTGACTGCTTGTTTAAAAGCAGAACTGGCAAGCCATCGAGCACAGAACCTTGTTATAGGCAACACACAGTGCTGACTTTGGAGATTAATAAGTTTAACCAAATAACAGTTTTATTTTTCCACTTGGGGACCTCTTGTTGATAATGATGTAATTCAGGTATCCCAGGAGCATAGGCAGGTGTTCTAACTATGGACCACATGCAAATTACAAAGGGCTATAAAAACAGATGTAGCTGATTGGAATTAAAGGCTAATCAGGATAATTAGTGATAGATATGGGGATTTTTTAGGAGTTCTGAATAAGCAAAAAAGAGATATCCTGGACAAATTTTTCCATTAAAAAAATCTTTTGTCAGATGATGCGAGATTGAGAGTCTGAAAGCTGGTATGTGGGTTTAATGAATTTTATGTCCATACATCAATGAACAGGAAAGGTTTTTTACTGTGTGTAGTAATTGTAGCAAATGGGAGGTTTTTTCCCGATATCGTCAAATGTATATCCCACCGAAGATGAAATCGACAGTTTAGAAAGATTAGGTAGATACATATTGGCAGCTAATGACTTCAAACTGGCTTGTTATTTTGTATTCCCTTGCAGGAGTTCTTTGTCAAGCGATGTTAATAAATGGGTTTCTTGAGACATAAACAGGCAGATTGTAGTTTTTACGTATTACCATCCTGAAAACAACACAAAAATATATGTTTTTTGCCATGATAACACATTGCACTAATTCTCAATTTAAGAATGTAAATGTTTTTTTTGATGATACATACTTTCAGTTTTATTTTTAAACAAGACAGAATGGGGAAATGAAAAAAGTGTAAAATATTAAACAGTGGATGTATTATTATATTTTTTAAATTTTGCTTTTTCTCTGGTTACCCAGGCTTTGCAATGATGAGGTATACTCAGGTTGATGAAAGCAATTGAAATTATTGCTTAAATTTGGAATGTTAATTGTTCCCAAGTGTATCACATGTTACCATTGAGAGTCATCTTCTGCCATGAAATATACAACAACCATACCCAATTTCACTTGCTTGCTTTCTTCCTAAAGCTTGAATGAACGCTTCTAAGTAGTTTGTATTCCCTAATTGTAACACCTTGTCTGTTTGGGATTTTTTCCTTCGTCTTTAATGATTTTGAAGTATCACCCTGATCATAAGACTCTTAAAACTGGGTTAAGAAAGAACTTTGGTTTTAATTGCGATTGTAATGCTTAGAAGCGAAAAAAACAAGGGGAGTATGAGAGAGCTGAGAATTTTTTGGTGATTGATTATTAAGTGTGAGTATCAAAAATAAAAGAATTGTGTGGGTCTGTTTGAACTAGTTGTTAATGTGACTTTGAGAAGCATTTCATTAAACTATATCAATAATGTATGTGCCTCCACCTCTTTGGCTTAACATAGAAGAGCCCCCCAAAAAGGTATTTCTTTCATCTTTCTTGAATTAATGATTGTATGGTTAAAATTATGTTTTTAAGAGATAGTTATAAATGCTAAAATCAGTAAGTTCAATACCTATTTGTATGAAGGACAAATTTAAAGGGAAATTTTCTGTATAAGTTGTAATTGTATTATCTTGTTGCACATCTTAACCCTCTACATCATTATTAACCTAAAGAAAAAACGATTGAAAAGAGGAAAGTGATGATTCACAAAAACTATGATGCTTTAATTGTGGAAAGCAAGCCATAACAACTTGAACATATAGAGCAATTATACTTTACTATTGAGACCACATTGAAACCTGACAGACATGATGGCATCTGGATTTCAGCCCCCACCCCCAACCATGTTTTTTTGGACAGTTTATTTCAGGTGTGAGAACCTTTACTGATATCCTAGCAGCCCTCAATCTTTGCCCCCCTGTCTTAGCTCAACTATGATGGATTCTGTAATGACTTGCTGCAACATTTGTTCTTTAATCTAACCTGGCTTTTTCCTTTGTGTATATCAATAGCAGTCAATATGTTTGCATGTTCATGACATGTGTAATTCATCATAAGCAGTACACATGGAGTAAATCAGGTCTTTATGGCTGTAATTTCCAGGGAGAGAAATTGAAGTGCTCAAAGGATTACAAAGAAAAAAGAAGAAGACATTTAGAGGTTTTTGAATATTATGAGCAAGATATCTGAATGATATTTTGATTCATGTATTCTCCATTCATTTGCCTATGGAATTCCTGCAACAATTATCAGGGATAGGTGAGGCTGGTGAAGCACTGTGTGATATGATTTGGAAATCACTCATTTTTTCCCCCTAGTTATTAGGACCAATAATTACCACATAATTCCTGCTGAACAGATTTAATGAACTGGAATACCATGAATTCGAGAGGATGGCATGGAGTGCAAACATAGGTTTCTATCTTGTTTGTAGATCAACAAGTTCTGCTACAATCGCAATTACCAAGCACAAAATGACATTGCATGTTTGACCAGTTTGGACTGAACTATCTCCCTTGACATGCATTGGTCATGAGATTTATTGAAATGTCTTATCTTTTATAGCTGATGGTCTCTTAACTATTGGAAGCAATGTCAGAAAGGGTTGAAGTGCTTGTCATGGTATGTTAGTATAGCCACAGAGCTAGCTGTTTCATTAAGGAAGCATTTGGGGGGGGGGGGGGGTCTTTTGATTGCTAGCAGAGCATGGTGTTAATAGTGTTGCACTGCCCACTGAATCCTTGTTGCCTTGAAACGTTTATCCTTGAGAAACAAACAAATGGGCAGCAAAGAAAACAGGGAAAATACAGAAAATAATCTCAGCAAGCAAACGCACATGCAGGAATTGATTAGAATGGAATTATTTCTTTGTTCTTCTGGATAATTAGATCTTAACGATTAGATAATCCAATTTTTGCAATAAATGCTCTTTAGAGTTGGAATTCCCACAGTACAAGTAGTAACTTTCTGCTTTTAAAACCTCCCCAGAGCGTTGTTTCGTTTTCTTGCATTTAGCAGGACTCCCCTGAGAATGTTTAAAACCAGCATGATGTTTACGAAGGAGTTAATATGTTTACTGCAAAGAAGATCTCCCTACAAGCAAAACATCATCACCTGTTAATTCCCAATAAAAGACAACAAATTTGATGGATGGTTATCTAATAATAAGCCCATACATCCATCAGTTTATTGATTCGAATCCTGCGTTTTGTAGACTCTTTTCTTTTTTTCCTTTTTTAGGCAGCAATTTTCCGCATTTTCTTGGACATGGTTTATCATGTGGGCTGATATACATAATTGTATCAATTATCGGGTCCTTGATATTCATCAAGATGGCCATTAATGGATTAATATCAGTGAATAGTCCACACTGGATAGTGTACAGTCATGCATAGCAAATTTTGGAAGAGTTATATGTTCGATTTCTTTTGCCTCAGCAATGTATGATATACCATCGGCAAGTGGTGACTTTAATAGATGATTGAAACACTTATTGTTTTGCTGACTTTTGAAACTAATTGTAATTTTGAGCAGCCATTGGAAAAATAAATTTAACGCTGTCTGATTTTTATAGTATTTTGCAGCATGCATGTATAGATTTAAGTTGTTCAGAGATAAGATTGCAACTGCAAGACCAAAATTTGTTTTCCAAAGTTCTCGATGCAGCTGATGAATGACAGATGATTTACTCGCTCCTTTATTTTAGATTTCTTTTATTTTGGACAACTGCGAATGCTCAAGTTGCTTACTGAAAGCTTTGAATATCAATGGCATGATAATATGTTGTGATGCAATTAAAAGAAATTCTTAAACCATTTGAAATGGTTATATAATTGTAGAATAATGCTTAATAGAAACATTTTTTTTTCAAAGAATATGTTTCTGATTTTGACTTTTATGCCTAATAAATAAAGATGTAAATTATATGTGTACTACCAAAACATAAGAGATCTGACAGAAGAAAAATATTAAACAAAACATAGGAAGGGTCACTGTACATTAAAATATGTCAACAATGATGATTTTTATTTACCCCATCACCTTTATCTTTAACATATTGTTCATTGTAAATAAAGCTGTACTAATGTTGTAGATATATATAAATATCTCATGTACATATGTACATACACATATTTGAAGTCTGCCAGTATGAATGCAATTAAGAAACATTTGTTGCAATTATATCAGGTATTTGATATATTTTTTCGGAGTTGCGTCAGCTTCTAGATCATAGTCATGTGGAAGCGTTTACCTAATTTGTTGAGTTTTTATTTTGTGGATTTGTTCCCTTTCATCTGATCTAGGTTGACTAGCAATGATATGTGGTAGTAAGAAAATTATTCCGAGCTGTACACAATTCCCATATAATGTCAATGAATTCTTAGTTTCAGGAACAACCGAGATTCTATCTCGAGATGAGGGAAGTCTTATTAATGAGGCCAGACCGAATTAACTCATGTGGTAACTGTTATGATTAATTGGGCTGTTTAATTTTGGTATATTTTCTCAGTCACACTCGGGTCTTCCTCTGGTGGAATGCTGTAGGGAACTTTATGAAACTTGAAAGAAATTACTCGTAGACAGTGTAAAGCCCCTTCCTGGCAGGATACTAGAAAGATCTACCAACTGAGAAAGCATGACATGTGCTTGATTGTATGAGTTGTTCCAAATTGTTCCAAACAGTGCTTTTTCAAAGACATGATTTTCCAACTTAATGATCATTGATTATCAGGCATTAAATGATGTGGCCATCTTTACCTGAGTAATTGCAGGATTTAATTTATAGTCATGACAAATGCCTTATGGAAGATATTGATAGGGACATATGTGTTAAATTTGAGGTGTTATCACATATTTAAAATTAATATATATTTTTGCAGTATTTTACAAAGTCAGCCAGTGTGCTTATATTTTAACAAAATATTGCACAGAAGATGAGCGATGTTTTATCATAGGGACATGATTATTACAACATATATTCTCAAGTCAGTGACTCCCAAAGTATTTGGAGTTTTGGACAAAGCCAGAAAGCCTTGGTTTTGCCATTAAGCCTGGGAAGTATTTCATTATGTTGTGGCATAGCTGAAGTTGTTAGTTCATCAGGGATGAGGATGGGTGAGCGAGGGAGGGTGTACTCAGCAGCTATTATTCCTCTGACAGGTTGAGATACTCCAGACCAGGACTGGTCAGTGAGTGGACAGTTTCTTGCAATGCTATTGGTTAGCTCATAGTTGCTGCCACAAGGGTTTGAGGAGTGCAAGTTTTGTAGTGGGGAATTATTTAAGAAAAGAATTATTTTTTGGTGGATATTTAACTGAATTCTTTTGAAGGTTTCATAGAACCTATTAACCATATTATTTTGAGAATGCTAAGGTTTTATTTTATTTTGACAGTTGATGTATGATGCTGCTTGACCGGTACCCTGTGTGACTATACAGACCATCCATGTAACAATCTCAGGAGATGGGCTATGGGAAGCCACAAATGACATCACTGATTGTACATTCCTCACTTTTCCTAGCATTCCTCACCTCGCTGACACATTCAGCGAATGCAGAGTACAGATGGAGGGCCGGTAAGCAAGCAGTGATTATATTACTGTAAATTCCTAATTAAACGCGAGGATTGATATCCGCGTAAAATCGCAAATTTTAAAATCTCGCTTTTAATTTTTGGACATATGTTAACTACATGACACTGTGATAAAATTTCGGCATTCACGATTCATGTTCTCACGATTTAATGGAAAACCATAGAATTGCGGAATAAGTACTTGCGTAAAATAAGGAATCTACAGTACCCAAAAAACAGTTTCATCTGGGACAGTTTTCATTGATTGTCAAAGCTTTTAAAGTTTGCTTGATTTTGCTGGGATGTAATTTCGTGGATTTGCTTCTAAGACAGTGTTTCATACCAGTAATTTGTTGGTTGTTTTGATATGTTTGTAAGGTGTACCCTCAAAATTCATGAAAATTGAGTCCTAACAAATATAAATAGCTCTAAAGTACTTTTAAAAATATGATGTATATGTATCCAGCTTATGATCTGAACTAGCCATCATGAACATTAAAGTTAAGGTACTTCACTACACCGAGACTTATACTTTTTAAGACACTACGTCACAAGGTGGCGATTTAAATGTTTTGTTAAACTGTTTGTATCAATCGATTCAGATGTATGTCGTCATAGCTCAGTGGTTAAAGTATCAGGCTTGTGAACTGCAGGTAATGAGTTCGAATCCACCTGGGGCTTTTGTTTATGTTTACTGAATGACGTTTTTGAAAATATCATTTTTTATCTAAAATTGTACATTTTCTCGCCTCTTTGATATATATAATTCTTATCCATCATTCTTTCTATCATAATCAAGTAAATTTCTGCTGATTTGAGGAACTATTTCAAGGTGTAGCGAGGTACCTTAAAGGAAATTGATGTCAATTTTTTTTCTCATTGGTTTTGTGTTATGTCTTTTACCACAAGCTAACCTTCCTCTGAACCATTAATGATGATTTATACTGTATATTAATTGTTTAGAGAGAGTTTTATCATAGGTTTTGGTGAACCACTAAAGAAAATTCAAATCCCACAAAGTCTGCAGTTAATTGCAGTAACTGTCAGTTATTTTACCAGACATAATGACCAAACTGAAACTGAAATGTCATGTATGGGGATACAATAATAGCAGCATGTCTATAAAACATGCAGAAAAATTATATAATTTGAAGGGAAAATTGTTCAGAAGATAGAACTTTAATATGTTCATCTGCCATTCTTATAGCTAGCAGGTATATTATTTAATTATGGTAAAAAAAAACAACCAAAAACCTGACCAGACGGAAATTTTTCATTTGCAATGGCTTGATAAAACAATTTGTATGTTGCTTCAAAATCACTTAAGTAGATAAGCGTGTATCAATATTCAAAATGTAAGGTTCAGCTCTCTAATCCGTAGTGTATTCTCATCATATGACATTGAGTGCATTGAAAAATTTCGTATTTGAAATAACATTGCTAAAATTTTTGAATCAATATATTATGGAAGTTGTATTACGTACTACTCAGGGATGAATGCTAGAGTAGCCCTACAGAGCAGAGATCTGTCGGAGTGACATTGATAAAAGCTAATCAATGATAAAGCATCAGCTAGGATACTCATCTCTTTGGTTTACTCAGTTCAAAAGGCTAAGGGATTAAAGGGATAGCAGGATATTTAGCTACAAAAATGCTAAGATTTATTATGAGCGCAGTTCAACTCTTGCAGCAGTAAACAGTTTTGAAGTTTTTATGTTAATTTTATATTTTTTTGCGGGGATACTTGAGAAACGTTTGTTTTATTATCGGATCATTATCATCTGCGAGTTATGATGAAGGCATAAACATAAACTTGTTAAGAGAACTTTTTTGTGGAAATTTTAATGGAAATTTTATTGAATTAAAGTGCACAACTTTGTTTTTTGAGGGAAAAACAAAACAAAAAAAAACCAGAAGAGCTGTTTATCAGTTTCATGTTGTTTGTTTTGATGGAAATGGTTGTGCTTGAGTAGGATTCTCACCTGAAAAAAAATTCAAATCCCATTGTGTCAAGAAATGGCACTAAGCGATTGAAATTACAAACTGATTAAGAAACCTGAAAAAAGTGATGGATTCCAAATTGTCTATTGAAAATGATATTAATAATAATTGTGCAACTTTTCATGAAATTTTGTTAAATTCTTAGCTTTAATTTTTACTATGGAATTTCCACATTTTTTGTTATCTTTGTTATCTTTTCCATTACAGTGTATTATTGTTTTCAAGAAGGTGATAAGTCTTAGAGTGTTCTCGTCCTGCTGCGTATTTGGTTACTTATATATAATTTTCTAAATTTTGATGGTACAAATATGTTATTTAATGCATCAAATTGAATTATGCACCAAGTAGAAAGAAACTTGAATTCATAATTTAAACATTGTTTGATAATTCAGATTGCGAAATGCCCATCTTACTTTTCACCAAAATTTGGCAAAAATGAGAATTAAAAAATTGTTTTGAAGGTGTGGATGTATGGCTTACGTTGACATCATTGTATTGCTATTAGATATCAATTGATTTGAAAACTAATAATTTAAAATAATTTTTTTTTTAAATGTGTCAATTATGATTTTTCTCTTGCTTTGGACCTGTTTTCTTTCTTTTTTTTGGGGGGGGGGTATTTTTGTTTTAACTTATGAATTTTTTATTCAAGAGGCAAAGGTACAAGAATCTAAAAGCTAAAAACTAATACAGTTATATTCCAAAATGAAATGCTGTTAACTGAAATTTTTTTTGTGTTTGCATACTTAATAAGAATTGAAAAATCTTATTAATTGCAAATTAAATCAAAATGATATGCATGAACATTATATTTTCACTTTATGGTTTCTGTAGCATAATTTTTGTTATTTCTTCGATAGATTCATGGTCTGATTGTGAGAAACCCTATGGGACCTGTGGACGAGGTGGCACACAGCGGCGAAATGTGTGGTGTGAGAAATCCTATCCCGTCCAACAGAGTGTTCCCCACTCGCTGTGTAGGAACTCGGGATATGACGAACCTCTGCAGGAGCAGTCCTGTTACAAATCGTGTGATTCTGTGGGTAGCTACCAAGTGAGGTGGGTGGTCGGACGATGGTCCGAGTGTCAAATAGAGTTGCAGGGAGTGGACTGTGCAAAGAATCTCGGTTACCAAACGCGGGACGTTTACTGTGTATATCAGATTACAGGAGATCGGACAGAGGATTCAGTGTGTGCATCGTTTAATCAGGGGAAGCCCCCTACACGGCAATCTTGCAAGTACAACTGTCCGCAAAACTGTGTCGTGGGCGAATTCTCTGAGTGGAGCTCATGTGACGATTGCCGGTTTCTAAACCGGAGTAGGACTAGAGATATCATTGTGCCAAATAATAACAGAGGCAAGCCTTGCCCCGATTTTTCCGAAATGTCTCCCTGCAGCAATTGTAGTGATAAATATTTCCTGAATTTCACTCCCTGGTCCTTTTGTCAGGTGTTTCCAGATCCATCTAACTCGCGCATTCCATACAATCCTTACATTGGTAACCAAGATCGCTCCTTTGACTGTTTCAATATCCGAGGTCAGAAAGAGGAATTATCGTGAGTACATGACATTATCTATTGTACTTTTTCATGGTTTAGTTACAATGCACAGAAATCTTAAATGGACCATTTTCACCATTAGCACATTGATCCTTCATACAGAAACTTTTATGAACATCCATTTTTGGTCATTTTGTGTATGATTTCATGACTGAAGGTTGAGAGCACATTGATGGCCTGTGTACTTTATTACTGGTTCTCAGAGTCTAATTGAAAGCTATTTTACATAATGAAATTCAAGCTAGAGGGCAAAATGACCAGAATTGTTTAAGGCATGAAAGAGTTTAAGGATTAAAAGTAATACATGGATAAAGGAACCAGCAGACAAAACATTGATGGAATTTTTTAAGAATTTTTTTTTTTACAACAGTCGAAGTTCTTGCATTTAAAACCATAAGATTTTTTATATATTTCTGGTATCTGACTCAAAAAATATTTTTTTTCTACAATTTCTGGGTTACTGTGGTTTCATTAATTTTCAAGGGTACCAATTTTCGAGGATAAAGTGAAAATCACAGTTTCAAGGATACGTAAATTCTTGGCCAATGACCATACCAATACAAAATGTTAACAGAAATTGCACTTCAGTTAACACTTAATTTCGTGGATAAACTGAATAACGAAATCCACGAAAATTGGTATTCAATGAATGTTGATGAAACCACAGTATATAGTCAACTGAAATTGTTTATGATCAGCCTCCTTCTGAGGCCCAGTTACACTGTACCTTTTTGATCTGTTACTTACAGGAAGTGTACGGGGAAGTTCCAGCCGTTCTCCTTCAGACAGTCGTGCATCATCAGTCAGGATTGTGTCCTCGGGCCGTGGCAGGGACTGACCACCATCAACCAGACCTGTGTGTCGAGGAACAATGTCGTCAAGTCCGGCTATCTCTACCAGAAGAGAGACGTCATTCAGATCCCGCTGGGCGACGGCAAGCCTTGCGGTCCATTAGAAGAATACATACCAATAAAGTCTAGTCAGAAAATCAACTGTCCAAGGTGATGATCCCAGATACTGTGGATTGAAGAGGGCATTCTGTTTTTGTGGCAATTTTTAGACTCTATTAATCTCCTTTGAATAAAGAGTTCTGTGTAAAAATTAATAGAGGAAAATGTTTATATTTAAAACTATGTGTACTCTGATTTTTTCTTTACTAAAAACAGCATATGACCAACAATATCAAATTAAACATTTATATAATAGTGTTGTGTTGTGCATGTACTATGCCTAAATAGTAGTCAGGGTTTGATACATAGTGCACGAGCCGGAGGCGAGTGCACTATGTATCAAACCCTGACTACTATTTAGGCATAGTACATGCACAACACAACAATATTGTTATTATTATGCCGACTGTTGAATATACTGATGCGCTTTGCTATATTTAAGTAACGTTAGCTGTGACGTTCGAGTCCCTATAAATTATCACTGGAAAAGCAAGCTTTTGGGTTTTTTTCAAATAAATCAATTGATTTGATTATCTATTTAATCAACAAGTTGTTGTACAATAAAAATTCAACAAAGGTTTATGTTCTTTTCAAGAAATGAGAGACGTTTGGCCTTACCGAGAAAACTCGAAATGTTTAGCAGACAAAATCTCATTGAATTTTTTTCTTGTACATTCTTTATCAAGCGTCATTTAAAAAAGCGTTTTTGTGATTCTCATGTAGAATTTCTTTGAAAAATATTCAATCAATTTGTTCAAAAGTTTATAAGAAACTTTAACTTTAAAATTACCGTCAATAATGAAGTGTTTTTGGAAAAATGAATAATATAATTGCTTGATGTCAGTCGTATATATCTACGTTTTATATATATAAATACTATTAGTATTAATAACGGCTTATTTAGCGTAGCGGTAACGCGTTGGGTTTCAAGCTTGGAAGATTTTACCCGTCGTGAGTTCGAATCCCGCTGTCGGTGCTTGAAAGATTTTCGTTGAAAAACATTTGCCGTGCTCTATTTCGGCATAGTATGCTTACGCTATATAAATCCTTTATATTATGCGAAAATATATGAGTATTGAATATATAGTGACAAACTGACAGAAGGCATAATAATTAAAGATAGATCTGTTGGGTAATTTGATAACCATCCAGTTGCAAAAGCCTGATCATAATGGACAATTTTCCTCTAGTAATTTCAGTTTGAAATTTTTTATGATTGAATTCATAAAGGTGTGTTTTATTTCTTGGATGAATTATTTGTAATTCAAAGCATCATTGTACAGAGATAAAGTGCAATTTAACTGATGTTAACGTTTGATGCATTAAATAACAATATAACCTTATGATAGAGTGGTCGTAATATTCCAATCCACACTTTGCAAAAATTGTTCCCCTTTGCAGGGTCAACCCAATTGTCAAAAAGGAAAAAAACTTTTCCCTTCTTTATGCTTAGAATTAAATTTATTCCTTTTATGTGTGGGTTGCCCTAACTTGGGGCAATCCAAATTCACAGCAGAAATGAATTTCTAATGTCAAATGGTGAAGTTACAACCCTCTAAACTACAAAGGCTACCGTGAGAAATATATGGGTTTTTCCCCAAAGATGGCGGCCAAGGGAGATAACTTTTGTAAAGTATGGATTGGTCTATTGAGAAAGTGAGGTTATATTTTTTACATTATGTATATGGTTTATTTGTCTGTTATTTGCAGAACCCAGTGGATAATGTCTGATTGGTCAGAATGTAAGCCAATCCAAGGCCACCAGCAGTGTAATACAGGAATACAGGACCGATACATCTTCTGTGTACAAATAGATCGTAAGTTATACCTGTGTCAAAATGAATCTACAAACAGTATATCCGGTAATTTTCACAATGATCTAATTTTCGCTTTTTTCGTGATCTCTTTTAAATCGCAAATAATTGAATACGCAGAAAGTATATCCTTATCATTTTCTATAAGAAACTGTTTAAATAGCAAAAAATAACTGACGCAAATTAAAAATGTATCAGATTTTTCCCATTTTCGCAAATTTTGTGACACGCGAAAAAAACCCGGATGTACTGTATATTTTCCTTAGGAGAGTAGATCACAATTATGTTTACAGAATGATTACAAATTAAGTTTTATAGAATATAATTCACTAGCAAAGTTTCTTAACCAATCACAAATTGAAATGAGCTCAAATTGCATTTGTTAACTCATAGATCACAAAGTTAACATTTGTTAACCAATTGATTGCAAGTTGCATTACATGTTAATCATTGGTTCACAGTTTAGTCTCTTAATCAATAGATCACAAGTTACATTTGTTAATCAGTGGATCACAATTAACATTTTTAATCCAAATGATCTTATGTCACATTTGTTAAACAATTTTTTTTAATCAAATATCCACAAGTTAAATTTGTTAACCAAAAGATGATGGAGAGTTATTTTCAATAACAATAATTGGCAAGT
The DNA here is from genome assembly GCF_025612915.1 of Magallana angulata. Lineage (NCBI taxonomy): Eukaryota > Metazoa > Mollusca > Bivalvia > Ostreida > Ostreidae > Magallana > Magallana angulata. Next base: position 30,658,526 of record NC_069111.1, on the reverse strand, counting down.
AATGATTGGTAACAAAATGATCAAAATTGTTTTGTGGCAAAATTTAAATAAATCATATGGAATAGTGCAAGTTGCAGTACTTTACTATTTCAGACTATCAGCTTTTGCAAACATTTTAAGCCATTTGCACTAAGACAGGTAAATTTACCTGTTGACACCCATCATAAGTTTACAAGAATTGATTTCCTTAAATCCTCCAGAACATTTCTATTAGTATTTTGTTGATAAAAAGGGTGTAAAGCAATTCTGATTTCCTAAGTTATTGCTGATGAAATTGCTGATTTTTTAAAACAAAAAACATTATCAGGGAGGTCTAAGAAAACAATGAAGTATGGCAAACTCATCATAGTTCTCCATTAGGTTCCCTATCTCAAGGTGAAATTCCATAATGTGTATCAAATAACCTGGGTTGCTGTTTTTGAATCCATATTGGAAAAAGTTAATTCAATGATTTCAATTACAAAATATTTTTGAGTGCATGTACTTTTCCATGGATGTTTGTCTTCGTGTTTTTGTTTTGAGATACAACAGATAAGCATTGATGTAGGAAGGAAGTGAGGATGATAAATTGGATCCAAAAGATTTTTGAATCAAATATTCCACACTTTCAGTGGTCTGGTCCACAGAGACCCCAATCTGCCCTTCTTTCATGGAAGATTTATGCCCAATGACAGGCTGATAATTTTTTACATGAAGCATGATCAATTTTTTAGTTGATGCCTGCAAGATCAGAGAAATTTATGGATTTCTCTTAAAATGTTTGAGCACTAATGAGGCATATAATACTGGAATGAAAATGTTTCTTCATTTTCCTTTTTCATGCATATTTATAAGAGCCTAGCTATGTGTGCACCTTATAGTGATCAGTCCGTCTATCCATCTGTCCATCCAAGTTTACTTGTCCGGAGGATATCTTCTCTCCCCTTGCCCCAGTCTGGGTCATATTTCACCCACAGAGTGCCTTTTGGTAAAGGGTGACCTTGAACCATATTTCTAGGTCTAAGGTTAGGGTCATAGCAGAATTATACTAAAATCCTTGTCCAGAGCGGGCACCTGTAAAGTGTGAAACGAAAACGAAACAAAATTGAACGAAACCAAACCAAACCAAAAATCGAAACGAAACAGAATTTAAACAAAACTAATATCAATTTTGACTACCGGTACATAAAAGTGAAAGTAAATTTATTGAAATAAATTTTTGAACCATAAAATATAACTACATGTATGTTTCAGATTGCTTCTGTAAATTTTTGAGCCGATTATCCGAAATTTGCAAAAATTATGTAAATAACTGATGTACATTCCTATACCTTTTAATGTTTCTAATTTGTTTCATTAAATGATAAGACTAGTAAATAATTTTTTGACATACCAGTACGATACGGGTAATATAAATATATATATATTTTGGTAGAAAATATAAAGATCTTTAATGAATATTTTTAACAGAAGCTGGCCGACAGACTCCTGTGGAGGAATCGGAATGTAGTCCAGAGAAAAGACCTCTGTCTTCACGAACCTGTCCCACCCAGTGTAAGACGGACTGTACAGTGTCCATCTGGAGTCAGTGGTCCCAATGTAAAGTCACTGACTGTGAAATGTACGCTAGACGGCGCAGAAACAACAAGAAAACTGGTTTGTACTTGGAAAATAAAACTGTCAGAATAGAAAGGGTGTTAAATGTTTCAGTGTATTTTTTCATTCCATCTTGCTGTATATCCAGGGGGTTTTTTTGTGATGATCTAATTTTGCTTTTTTTTGCGATCTCTTTTAAATCGCAAATGATTGAATGTGCAGAAATTATATCCCATATAATTTTCTATAAGAAACTTTTTAACTTGCAAAAAATGACTGATGCAAATTAAAAAATGTTACAGATTTTCCCAATTTTTGCAAATTTTGTGGCACACGAAAAAACCCAGATATATGGTATTTCCCTAATCCCTCTTACTAAAAAAAAATGTTTTAGGAATGTAACTTTTTAAAACTTTTGAAATTGTCCCAACAACATTATGGACTTTATTCGGAGAGGTAAACGACAAAACTGCTACAAGCTTATTTTTTAATCCTCTTCTGTCATTAAAGAGTATGAGGCAATAATGAAACCAGCTTGGTAATCATATCCCTTTTGGTTACTCTCTTTGACTCTCAATGATGTGAAAAATTTGCCCATAATGAAATGATCTCTTAGTTTTGATATTCTTGTTTTTATAGGACAGCGATACAGAACGCGTGCAACAATCACTGAGCCTGCACAGGGAGGTCAGATGTGTCCCCATCTGAGTGAGACCCAGAACTGTGACCCAGAGCCCTGTTACACCTGGCATGTGAAACAAGGAGTGTGTATCCCACAGCAGTCTACCTGTGGGGTGGGCATCTCCCATCAAACTGTCTCTTGCTTCAATCGGAACATGGTAAGAAAAATCGCTTTAAAAGTAATTTTTTATTATTAAATCATCTTTAAAAAATCAAAACAATTGTTAGCGTCCTTCCTGACTTTTGTTGGGCAGGTCAATGTCAGATATTTTTTTTGGAAAAAAGATGATCCTCAAAATGTTATAAAATTCTGGAAAATTTTTAGCAATAGTTTACAGAATGAATATCTTTTATTTAATCTCTTTTAGTTTGAGCCCCAGTCAAATGCTTTTATGAGATGTACGTCTGCCATGTCTTTAAGGCTGGTCAAGTTTGATTACATTTTGTTGTACTTTGACCTTGACAGACTAGTGTGGTTGACAGCAGGTGCTCAGAACTGAAGCAGCAGCCCCCCACCCAGGTACAGTGTGTGGTGTCCTGTGCTGATGACTGCGTGCTGTCTGAGTGGACAGAATGGTCTGAGTGTCCGAGGATCTGTCAGAACAACATCTTCCCCAGACCCACGCTCAAACACCGCACCAGGACCATACTGGCCAAGGCTGCCGGACAAGGTCTATGTTCTTCTTATTCAGCACTTAAGTGGCTAAAACAGTTTTTGATGTAGAGCAGAATGATATTGATAATATATGTGTAAAATGTTATTAGTTTTTTGTTTTGTTTTGTTTTTTTTTTTTTTGTTTTTTTTTTATTATACCGGTACATATAATGGGTACTCCATACCAAATTTTATTCATTACCACTTTTTCGGGGGAGGGGGGATTTACCACGAACAAACAGAGCAATTCACTTTCAAAAATAAGCCTTTTACAGGAGTTGGGGATGCTGAATTCTTCCAATGATGAATTCTGTGTTTTACAGTGAGTAACTGTCAGGCCACACTAAGGGAACAAGGAGAGTGCCCGACTGTGATTGAGTGTGACACCTACACGTGGCAGCCCGAGCCCTGGGGGCCCTGTTTGCTGGACAACCCCGTCAAGGGTTGTGGTAGGGGGGAGAGGAATAGGATCGTCCACTGTTACAGCAACCTGACATCAGTGTCTGAGGTCAAGTGAGTGCATTACTTGAGACTTTGGAAGACTGGGATATTTTTGGAAAGTGTTATTTTCACCACATCACATTCAATATATGATTTTACCTGTTTTTAGCTTTGCCCCCCCCCCCCCCCCCCAAAATATATTTATTTAGAAATAGCCTTGTTTTTATAACTGTTGACTCGCTTACCCGAAAGTATGGGATGAGGAAAAATGAGGTCGAAAAAAAAAACATAATTGTAGTAACTTAATTTCAAAACAATTATTAAATGAATTTTAAAATTGCAACATTATATGATGAAGTCTTTTCAACGACCCTTTTATTTTTAATTGAAAACTGTCACTGTTTTATAGTTTTAATTTTCCTCTACCTTTATAAGGTGTGCGTTGGAGGTGAAGCCTCCAGTCAAAGAGGTTTGCACAGAGCCTTGTCCTGAGAATTGTAACGTCTCTACATGGTCGGCTTGGTCTGAATGTTCTGCCACCTGTACTTCAGGTAAGTCAGTCCAGACTGTAAATGAGGTTTTCCAGCAACATTACTACATGTATAGCAATCCCAAGTGAAACCTAAGATTAATAAACAAAACTTATGTTCAAGATTTCAAACTTAACCTTTTAAAAATATGTAATCTCAAAATACATCAAACCATGCAAAAACATACCCCCAGTAATATGTCAAATTCAAATCCACCTATTTTGACCACAAAAAGGTTGGTAAAACAATTGATGGTATGAAGCCTTGCAATTTTAGCCAACACGCTTTCCAATCCGTCAAAGAGCCGTCGTCGTTACATTGAGGTACACCCTAAGAACGGTGGGGTGCTGTGTCCCAGCCTGCTGAAGGAGGTCAAGGTGTGCTTTGACCTGCCGGTCTGTAACCAGTACCAGTGGAATGTGACGGACTGGAGCGAGTGTATCCTACACAGGAAGGAGAAGTGTGGTCGTGGGCTCAAAGCCAGGAGTAAGCAATCATTCTCATTGTCTCGAGGTTTAATTGTATGGAATCATCATTTTAACGCAGATGATTTTCATTTCATTATGATTTTGTGGAACCTTTTTTTTTTCTACAAATTTACACCTCTTAGAAATGTTGGCATATACAGTTTATACACAAAAAATTAATTTTTTTGTCTTTTAAAGTTGCCATTTAAAATTTCTTTAATATATGTAATATTTCAGTACTTTTTTTGAATCATGACATTTTGATATAGAAATCTCCTCTCCCTATATAAGTGTGTGGGGGGGGGGATGGAATGTTTCATTAATGATTAAATTGATAATAATTGTATGTCCGTTTAGATGTGACCTGCCTGCTGAATGATGGCTCAGTGAGTCCTATAAACAACTGTCTGACCAGTGTGGGACAGATGCCGGTGGTTGCCGAGCCCTGCTACATCGCCTGTGAGGACGAGTGTCTGTTCACTGATTGGACGCCCTGGTCAAAGTGTTTGCAAGGGTGCGGCAGTAAGCGATTCCGGCAAAGAAGTTCAAAAAGTAAGTCAAATATTAAGAGAAACATGCAAAAAGAGAACTACAAAGCGGAGAATTTTCTTATACATCAAAGCAAGTAAGAAGAACTCTAAACTCAGTTGCACACAGGCTCAACATATTAAATCACCAAACTTTTGTGTATATTGAGTCATATAATGATAGTAATTCAGTTTTAACTATGTATACATAGTACTTCTTCACAGCATTTATACAACCATAAACATGTATTAAAAATATGATGGTTTTTATTGGTAGAGCTTTGAAATGTATTTAAAAAGTTGAGAATTTTCTGTTTATAGTTGGTAGCAATCCACCCCCAGAATGCAGTGACATGATCAAGTACCCCCGATATGAGCCAGATGTCTGCCACTGTGACCTGATTAAGGAGGAACTGGGAGGGGAATTCTCCCAATGTATCCTGGACCCACCAAAAGAATCGTCTGGACTCCTCCGACCAATATCCACCTCATCGTATGTATTGTTCATATTTCTAAAAAAATTTCTTTTTCTACATGGCATTTGAATTTTGAAGAAAAATAAGGATTTGCAAAGAATTTTGGTAACTTTGTTTTGTACTTTAAGACACTCTCTATATTATGTGAGTTTATATTGTCAATGATATGAATTGATGTTAACATTTCTATTCAATTTTGATCATTTAGCAAACAATTTGAGAATTCATAATGCATTATTCATATTAAATGCTTATTTAAGAGACTGGCTCAGGATTTTGAAGAAGATTCTATGATGTTTTCTTTGATTTGATGATTTAAATATCCTAGAAATATAAACAAAATATCTAAATGAGATATTAATTTACATGTATTTTAATTACTCTCAAGGTTGGTTTTTGTTATTTATAAAAAGGTCTGTTTAATTCTTTGAAATGAGATATAATGAGTCATCAATTTTTTCATTATAGAAAGAGAGATAATCTAGCACCATCTAAGGATGAAGGAAAAGTGTGTGGGTGGGGACAAAAAATCCGTTACGTGGCGTGTCAGTCAAGCTCAGCAGCCTCCAGTCTCAGGCGGTGCTCAGAAGCAGGTAACCATTAACCTTCTTTATTCTCTTTATGGGAAAAACTTCTTTTTGTATAACCCGGTTGATTTCTGAACTTGACATATTCTGTAGATTTCTTATAAAACACGAGGAATAAATATCCATGTAAGATCACGTGAAGCACTTCTCGCGAATTTTTAAATCTCGTTTTTATTTTTCGAACATATGTAAACTACATGAAAGAATGATGAAAATTTGGCATTCGCGCTTATATGTTCTCACGATTTGATGGAAAATGGTTGAATCTTGGAATTAAGTACTTGTGTAAAATAAGGAAACTGCAGTATTGGAAGACAAAGTTTGTGCGACAATCAGTGACCTTGCCACTTTTTATCCTACAGTTTAGAAATTAAGTAGAGTAGATAAATGGAGAAAATTAGGCAGAGTTAATGGTGTGTATTTATTTTCAGTGAGTTTGGAAGTCAAGCATTGCAATATACCTTGTCCTAACGACTGTAAAATGGCACAGTGGAGTGAATGGTCAAAATGTCCATCAAAATGTCGACCAGGCATCCAAAAAAGATCTCGCTACATCGAGCAGCTCAACTCCGCTGGAGGGCGACAATGTCCAAGTCTAGACAGCACACAGACAGAGACTCAAACTCGACTCTGCCACCCCGAGTGCTCTCAGTACATATGGAAGGCCTACGAGTGGAGCATGTGTGACAGCAACAGTCGTACGTGTGGAGATGGGACCCAGAGGAGAGTGGTCAACTGTGTGATTGTCAATGTCAATGGTGACACCACAGGAATCACTACAGAAGACAACTGTGCCGGCCAGGTCAAGCCACACAGTGAGCAGCAGTGTCGATTGGCGTGTGTCGGGGAGTGCGTGATGTCAGATTGGACTGAGTGGACAGAATGTCCAAGGGTAAGCCCTTCCTATGTAAGCTTGTTGTATCAAACTTATTATGCTCACTGTATCATCATTCAATATATTGAGTTGAACAGGATAAAATCCATCAGATTTCATGTGTTGGTCTGTGTTGGCAAGAACTGTGTCTTTCAAAGCCAAATTATTAAAATCTTAGATTTAGATATTGTTTTATTTCTCCACACAGCCATGCTCAAACGGATACCAAAAACAGACTCGTACTCGTAAAATCATGCGGCATGCTAGCAGGTACCACCCTCGCTGTGGGGAGACTGAGGACTACAGGGACTGTATCAAGGACATTAACTGTGTGGACTACCACTGGTCCTGGATGCCCTGGACCTCGTGTCTGATCAACAATGGTAACGAGGAGTGTGGGAGGGGCCTCCAGGAGAGGTTCCCTATGTGTCGGACCCACAACGAGGTGGATGTGGACGACCGCATCTGTACTCAGGTATAACAGTACAGGCAGTCAATGCTATAAGATGTCATATTTGGCTGTATAATCCTTTTTCATTTTTTTTTGGCAGAAAATAGCTTTAGTTAAATCAAATACATTGCTGGTGCATATGAATATACATGTTAAGAAATGTGCTTACTCAGATTTACGCTAACTTATTGAAAATTCAGTTCATTGTTTCATTTTAACAGAAAATATGCTGAGTGAATTGTTTTTTTTCCTGAGGTATTGGCCTTTCCTACAACACAGTTTAGTCTAAGCTAAGATATTATTTTGTGTATACATCCAATGTAGATCATCGGTCCCCCTGAGCATGGTAAGAGGACGAATGACTGCGAGGTGCCATGTGATGTGGACTGCCTTGTTTCTGATTGGACGGAATGGTCCTCATGTAGTCAGACTTGTGGAATAGGTTTGTAGTTGGTTTCCCTTACTACTTGGTTATAGTTTTTTAAAGACTTACTACTTGGTGATAGTTTTTTAAAGACAAACTCTTATGCACTATTGACAGTAGTGATTTCTGGAAAATATTTAGAAAGTATATTTAAGACACAATTTAACTCTGATGAGCACAGTAAAACATGCTAAGTTCATACTAAAGTAATATGTTTAAGGGATAGGAGGAATGAAACTGACCTACATTCAAGTGTGAAATTTTTTAAGCTTTGTTTGCTTTAACAATGTTTTACTGTACACGTATTGGTATTGGTTTTGATTTATGTAGGAGAGAGTACCAGGGAACGAGTGGTTGTGGAACAGTACACAGGAAATGGCCGTAAATGTCCCTCGGATCTGGTCCAGACAAAGCCGTGCTACCCCAAGGGATGCTACCGCTGGACCATCTCTGACTGGTCCCCCTGTATGCCTCAGGTCAGTCTATGAATCAGCGTGCTAGGGAAATCTGTGTAATTTTCAAGACCCATAAAGCATTATCAAACCATAAATCTAGCTTAAGACAATGTCATTGATATTGGTTTTTTGTTGCTTTTTTTTTTTTTGGGGGGGGGGGGGGGTTGTTGTTGAAAGAAGCTTTCTTCTAAACTTAATTTTAAACCCTACATTTTCTTAACATATTGACACCTTGATTAAAAAACTTGTACTGTTCAAATACAAGATATGTTATTTTATATTTAATGTCTTTTTTTTAAAAGAAAAACATGTGTGGTGCTGGCATTCAGATGAGGAATGTTTCCTGTTTGGGGGATGATGGACTGCCCGCAGACCCCGAGAAGTGTCCTCCCGACCTTGATATACTTGTACTGAAGGTAAATATATTCATCTCGATACAAGCATCAATATAAGACCATACAATGAATGTTCTTCCTTTCTAGTAGTAAGCATTACAGTGTAGTCATTATTTTTTGGGGTTGGCTTAATTTTTGTGGGTACCCCTTACCCATGAATTTCAATCTTTTAAAATCACATTGCCACAAAATTTTGGATATTCATAAAGATCATGCCCATGAACCAAGACTGGAAATCAATGAAAATTAGCCGCCACAAATTTGAATTGTTTTCAGTATACATGTATTATATTCTATTGTTCAAAGTAAAATATGGTGGTTTTTTTCATTATTTGATAGACAGAACAGAAATGTGAAGTCCTCTGCCCCTGGGACTGTGTCCTGACTGAATGGTCTGAGTGGAGCAAGTGCTTTGTCAACTGTGCTGATTTTGCTATAGGTCAGTATAAGGCCATTCCAATTTCAGAGTTGTTTTTTTTTTTATAAGAAGTCCATAGAAAATAATGTTTGTTGATGAATTTTGAGTTAATACCCCTCTCAATTTTTTTTTATCACAATTAAAAGAAAGATAATTCTTGAAATGAAACATAATCCCTGCCGTCTATATTTTATTTTAAAATTCTTGACTGATGCATATACCTGTTTTAACATCTTGGGTAAACAAAAAATATTAACAACATTCATTCTAACAGGGGCAACGCAGGGTAAAACCAGCAGGTCCCGAGCCATCATTTCCCAAGGTCTGATTCCTTGTAATGACAAGCTATGGGAAACAAAGATTTGCCCAGCCACGGATTGTACCAGTTTTTCTTGGGTGGCCTCCCCTTGGACTAATGGCAAAAGAGAGGTATCCTGTCAGACCTCAGATGGATTAGGAGTAAACAAAGGTAAGACTGAAGTGAACATATGAGTCTCCGTTGTAAAAGTCTACATGAGGCCAAAAAACAAAAAAACAAAAAAAAGAAATATGTTGGTTCTCAGACACTACTGCATTAAGTTAATGCTGCTCCATTGATTAGTTCTATTGCCTTATTGAATAGGGGAACCTTAGTTTTAAATTAAGATATGAAAATTAAGTTATTCCCCTTTGCAAACCTTGTAATAAAAATAATAATAAAAAAATATTAATATACCTGTACTAACAACATTAATGTTGTTGAACTCACTTTATTAACAAAAACAAATTATGATAAGTTGAGTCTTGTTGACCAGTAATGCAACATCCTTCGATGATTAAGCACTCTGGAATGCTGGTAGACAGAGTTGTTTCCCTTTTATCGAGTGAGGGTATCAATAATGTATTGTATTGGTTTGGTATGCAGTTTTTATATACTGGAGTCGTAATTCTGATTCCATAATGCATCACAAGTGTCATTTTATTGGACTTCTGGTTGCCATTTGATGGCCTTGGGTCATTTTTTTCCCCCAAAAGACTGTGAATGATAACTTACTTTGTGCGAGAAAATCTACTTGCGCCGTATGCCCACACATTTAGGAAAATAACATCCATTATGGTAAAGAAGGAGAACCTGCCTGTCTGCAAATCTTGACATATGAGATTTTAAAATGTGGGGTTTTTTTCTCTATACATTTTTTTATTGCTATGCCGTTAATTTTAAGAGAAAGTAAAATTGAAGCTTTTCTTTCAAAAAGGTTCTAAAAGCTTTTTACCCTTTCATAGAAACATTTGAAGTTCTATTGATTTTTGGTTCCAAGTGCTTTCAGTAACGATGCAGGATTGATAATCAGCCGTTCTCTTGGATACTTTTTTTTACTGGATTAAAAATAATTTACAGGAAGGAAGTCTTAAGCATGCAGGGAAATTAATGATTCAGAAGGTCATCATTTATCTTGAACATCTTGGGGAAGTAAAAGCTCATGCCTATGCAAAACCTGGGGTAAAAAACCTGAACATAAAAAAGGCACTATTAAAAAAGAATTATTGTCAGGTTCTGGTCCTTTTTTTTGGCACAGGTTTTAACAGTGGAATTCGTTTGATGGCGTAATTGGTAGTGATCGAATAAGTTCCCTTTTTCAACTTGTCACTGATTTGATTAACCTCGTTGTAGATTGGATCTAGAGCACGTCTTGTCAGGGACATTTTTCACCCACTCAGTGACAAATTAACAGAGACAGTGGTGTTGTCCTTTGAGGCTCTCAGTTTTTGGGTTGTTTTTTTCTTTTTTGCATGTTTAACATTGTAAAAGCTTGAATTACTATAGGGGTTTGAAAGCCATGAAGTCTGTCAATTTTCCATGGAGTACAAAGTTAGAGTATTTGACAGTTTGGATCTTCATACCATATTGATCAGTTAAATTCAAATTCACATGTACTGTATGAATTTTCTTTTTATTTCTCTTTTTTATAATGTGCAGATGTTGCAGCTGACAAAAAATTTTTGATCAATATGGATACATGACATCCATCTTTAAATTTTTAAATGTTTGAAATAGGTGTAATTTGATTCTAAGGATAATTATTGCCCAAAGAAGGATGCATGGTAAAACTCTTTGAATATTTTCTTTTCAAGATTTTATCAGAATTTTTTTTGGTGTTTGGACTTGATGAAGGAGGTAGAGGTTCACCCAAAGGAGTTCACTTGATTAATCAATTGTGACAGTCCAACAGATGGTTCAGCTGATATTTTTTAGATACATCACAGTTTAATTATGTTTCCACACAAGACAGTCAGTCCCTTCAGTGATACGATTGCGGCCACCACTTCCCTGCTTCACTTGGAGCGAAGGCAATATAGATAATGGCTTGTTTTCATTGATCTGTTAAGAAGGTGGTTTCTCTTCTTTATATGGAATTCCCAGCTCTTGTTGGATATCGCGGTGTTCGTTGGATGGTTAGTTCGTTAGGTCTTTGATACGGATGCAACATAAAACCTAGGTATCCAGCTGCGGGGTTTTATTAGTCGGTTTGACTAATGGTGTTAAGAGACTTGAGTGTCCTTGTGATTAGCTGGTATAAAAGGGTTATGACTATGTAGTTTCAAGGATTGTAGCCATAATGAGTAAGGGTAAGAATGACTTTTTATCATTATTGGGGGGTTTTTTTCTCAAGATTTATTTATGAAAATTACTAACAATGTGAAAATACTTTTCTGACTTAACTAATGTCCATGGAGTTATAAGAAATTTTTGCAGTATAATATTCCTTCTGTATTGGATGAAAACAAGGAATTATACCTTTCTATGAGGCATGTCAATTTCACTTAAAGAGCTCAGACGAAAATTCTGGGGCTTTATCGAGGCAATAGTCAATTTATGAATAAATGTATTATTAAAAACTAGACTCTTGTTGCAAAAGCAACAAAAAGGTCTTCCGTTTTGATATAGATGTATCAATTTAACTGTAAGACATTGCTTCTCTCACATAAATAAAAAATGGATATGAAAATTATTGTGAATGATAAAAATATCAAAATTGGGTGTACTTCCTGTGACGACCGGAAGTTACGCCGGATAAAACAAAATAGTGTTAACACATGTACATACATAGGTCTATCATCCCACAAAGTTTGGTTGTTCAAGTCATTACTGTTTTTGAGATCTCGTCGAAATCAGGTTTTTGGTCTCTGGACAGGAAACGGGCAAACGGAAGTGTTCAATGAAAATTGTATTCAATATTTCTTGTATACTTGCCTTTTGTACATTATTTTTCATTTATCTAACTAAAATATATCAAAGGAAAACAGTTAAACTGATAGACAGCTCGATTTTTTTAACTCTTCTGGTATGGACCGGAAGTGACGGAAGATAAAATGAAACCGGTTAAACACATCTTCAATCAAATGTCTATCATCTATGAAAGTTTCGTGTCTTGATCGCTTATAGTTTCTGATATCTCGCGGGTACAAAATGTGTTTTAAAAAAGCTACCTGAGATAATTGAGATATCTCACCGGAAGTAGAAATTTTTTGTTGATATTACATCGCAGAGATTTCCTATGTATAGATTTATTCTTATATTTATTCTATTGACAAAAAAATTGATGCGTAAAAAAAAATATTTTTTATGTGCTTCCGGTGACGACCGGAAGTTATGACGAACAAAACAAAAGTGTTTAAACACATCTACAGCTATAGGTCTATCATCCCACAAAGTTTGAATGTTTAAGTCTTTACCGTTTCTTAGATCTCGAGGTGACAAGCTTTTTGTCGCGGGACAGGAAACGGACGACCGGAAGTGAATTTAGAACATTTTTAATTAAAATCCTCTAGATCTTTTTATTTTCTGTCATTCCTGAAAATTTTATAAAAATCCATCAAGACATCTCTGAGAAATTCACGAGAGAAAAAGGGGAAAAAAATAATAATAATAATAAGAAAGAAAGAAAAAACCTAACAATCACTATAAGGTCTTCCGTTGGAAACGGAAGACCTTAATAAAGTTCTTTTGGTTTGTAATTAAGGACACGTGAACACATATATACTGTGATATCCTTTATTAAATGCTTGGTCTGGTTTCTCAGACTAAAGAATAGACTGGAATAGTAATTAATCAAAGTACTGAAAGTACTGTTAGACGGTGGCGCTGTTTGAAAGTGGCATATTACATGTATGTAAATTATTGTTGTCGAAAATCCACAGCCATCATCTCATACTAGCACAACTTGTCGTGAGTTACTTACATGGATAATTCTGTGGAAATCGTAGTTGTGTTCACAATCCACACTTTACAAATGTTGTGTCTCTTTATCGTCATCTTTTGGGGAAAATCCATAGCTTTATCACAGTAGCCTTTGTAGTAAAGAAGTTTGTATCTATATGTTTGTATCTATATGTTTGTATCTATATCAGTTGATATTAAAACTCCGCTTTCGGTAATACATGTGCTACACAAATGTATTTTGATTGCCGCAGAATGACTCATTAAATATGTGGGTTGCCACGACATATTGAATGAGTAAATCAAATCCAAAGCGATTTCATCACAGTACGCCAAACTATTTCATTGTATAAAGAAGGGGATTTTTGTTTTTTTCCCTTTTGACCTTTGGGTCTTTGACTTTTGAAAAGTATGGATTGGACTTTTGTGCTTTAAAGATATTGTAGATTTCTCAAAGTAACGAGAACAAATAAAGCTTTAGTATGATGAAATACTTATCAGGTTTTTACTAACTATTGCATCATCACACTTGCTTGTGGACTATCACACTTGCTTTTGTCCTCATAGACAGTTATACATTTAGGTGTACAGAAAACGAAATGGTTTGCAAGAACCTGTTTGATAAAACTGGTATTGCTTTTGGAATGCACGTCATCATGAAACAGAAGAGTCAATCAATATTTTATCTTCGACTGTAGTGGATTATTTCCATTTGCTCACAACGAAAGTGAATAAAAATTTGAGAAAAAAATATCATACAATATTCAGTCGCGGCAGTTTCATTAATCAATGTTTTAAAGTACATTTGTCTAATTGTATTTAGCTATAGATTTATTCAAATCATTTGAATGAATTTGGGAAAGTCACATGTATATTTTATCGCTTCTCAGTACACTTTAACACGCATAATTTACTTGCAATATTAAACTTTTCTAGTAAACTTACAAGAAATATAGATTAATTATTCAAAATTAGTTTTTAAAAACACCAAACAAACAAAATCCAAGTTAAACGCATGTTTTTCTGACCGTACAGCTGTGTATATAAATTTCATTTTATTCTTTGCATGTATTATAGTCTATACAATAGATCTACGGTCCGCAAATCCCGGCAATATTTCCGGAAAGTTATAGTTCTGTAGCTCAGCAGAATACTACAGTCATATATGAAGCACATTTTTTACCTTCATGTTTAATTATTTATCGCAAATATAGCATGGATGTATACTCTACGGCCGATGTAGATTTCGTTGAGTGATGACACTTATTTCGATTGCGAGTCGCAACAAACTGGAGCATTTATATAGGCCCGCCTATTTGTAAATGGAAACAAATGTCGAAGGAAGCTCATAATAGAGTTATACTCGCAAGTTAAAAATTATTTGAGAACAAAAGGGGTGATATTTACGTACATGTGTAAATAATGTTATCTGTTTGCGAAAAAATCCCCCAAAACCAAAGAAAAGGTTCTCTAATAGCAGAGACGGGTGCATATGGATTAAAGTCACAGATTGTACTTCGCTCATCAAATTGCGTTATTTCAGTTTAGTGTGAAAAATTCGTCAGAAACTGTTAATTGAACAAAATTATTATATCTTACATTACCGTTCACAATGTACCATAAATGTATATGGAATATTGCATGAGTTTAACCGATTGTTTTTTCTCACAAAAAAAGCTAGCGTTTGCTGCAAATTAGAGATACACGAGCTGATACGCCGTGAAATCCACAAGACATTTTACAGCATGTCTTTAATCCCTTATTTGCTTACAAAAATCTGAACTGAAAATCTTTAAAACATCGTAAAATGTTGTTTGTTTATACATGTACATGTAAAATGGCGACTTGATTTGCACGTGAATTTTCGATTAGCGTGTTTGAGAGAAAGTCAGCAGCAAGTAAAGCGTCGACATCAGTAGTAAATATTGTCTGATGAATATTGAGGTGCATGCCTGTAATAATATTAATGTTCCTACAGACTGAGTGGGTTACAAAATAAGGTAAATCATAGGATAGTCCAAAACTAAACACATTTGTATCATAAATTTCAAGTTTTTTGTTTGTTAAAAAAACACATGAACACTTGGAGAAGAAAGTGTGCCATTGATCGGTTGAAGTTCAATAAAATGTAATTTATCTAATATTCATTATCAGTATCTGTTGTGAATTCTTTAGAATAAGCTACTAAAAAATCAATTTTCTTCCTCAACTAAAATTAATGCGTTGAAAATTAATGAATTTATCGATGAAGCATACTTGCTGAAATATGAAATGGCAAACCTTTTTAAATTGTGTGTGTTTCTGACAATTGTTTACATCATAAAAAAAAAACAAGAAGCGATTATTGTGAGATCTCTTAGCCAATTATCGCAGTGATATAGTTTATGCAGGATCCTGATACAGAGTTTAACGTCATAACTGGCAGTTGGTGCATAAATTATCGATACCGCGTAAGCAGACAGGGTAACAGCTCATTTAAAATAAAACACAATTTCATAAATTATTTAAATATATGTACAAAATGATTAGCAGCTATAATGCTTAAAATATCTGATAAGATTAAAATTAGTTATCATACTGAAATCGACACATAGATAAAACATTGCGTGTAACACTGCATACCTAACAGAGTTATCGTTCGTTATCCGCTAGGGTCCCCGTGAGAAATACTCTTCCGGTCAGGACCGTAGCAATAGACCGTGGCTATTTATAGCCACCGTCTAAAAACCCTACTTGCTTTATATACATGTATTTCTTATTAATCTCTATATACACTGGTAAATCTTTTATACATGTATGTACACTGGTAAATCTTCGGGTATTTTTACTTATTTTCGGAAACATAAAAAATTCAAGCATTTAAAAAAAATAATACATAATTTTTCAGTTATATTTTTACATTTAACTATATCAATATCTATTTATTCATAAATTATCAAAAACTTGGGAGTTGCATTGTGAACCTTCTCTTACAGAGGCCTGTCATGGTTCCGTCCACCCCTCGTCGGTTCTGTCCTGTGACCCCCCATGTAATGGGGACCACATGGTCTGTAATGACACCAATACCTGTGGGTGCGAGGCGGACTTTGTGGCACTGACCGATATCATGGGACAGGTTGTGAGATGTGTAGAACAGAACAGCACGCTGAATGTGGGGGCACAAAAAAAGGACTCGGAGGAGGAAATAGGTAATGAGAGCATAACACCCTTATCACATCAGTTATTGGTTAATTTAGCTAGTAGCGATACAAATTGCTTGTAGCGAAAATGATGATGGAAATATAGTTATAGACCCAGTACATTACAACATACATGTAGCTTTAGAGGAATTGATGATTGATGTTTGTACATGTATATAGCAATTCCTTTCAAACTATTTTGCTGTGGGTTTTAAAATTTGAGATTCAAATGATAACTGTACATATATATGTACAAATGTGGCCACTTTTATCATTTTATTTTACCAAAATCGCGTTGCATCAGTCTGATTTTATTATCTTTATAATTTTATATCATCTCTTTTTTTGGAGCATATAGATGAGACATTAATAGATTATTCTGGAAAAGCAATACTGTTTAATGATTTTTCAGCAAGTTGAGACGCAAGTTAATGAACACAACAAACAATCGCATGGCATTGTTTTCATTGTCTCTCCCAGACAATATATCATTGCATGAACAATATGTTACCTTGAAGCAAAGCTAGAGCAATGCTTTTTTATGTTGATATGTTTATTCACTGAAAGTGCAAGGTGATCAAAACATCATCAGTTAAGCTGTTGTTTCCCAGTCGTCTTCGAAAAAGTAGCATATGGTGCCAAAATGGGATAAAAATACTAGCAGTAATGTTCAGTAACCGTGTACCTATACTCCTACATAAAAATCCACCATCTGGTACTAATCGTTATATATGTAGTCAGTGGAGAATCTATAAATTTTTGTTCCCTTACAAGTATTTCCTTTGTGGATAATTCATGTATTTTTTTTTTTCATTTACTTGTTTTTTCTTCATCCACCCCCCAGGTTGTTGGGGGGGGGGGAAGGGGGGGGGGAGGGAATTGAAATATTAAATGGGATTATTTTACTAAAAATGTAAGTGCTATAATTAAATGTTATGTAAAGAATATGATGTACAGTAAAACAAGGTTAAAGCAAAAGGCCAGACATGAGCGAAATCAATTCAAATATAACTGTAATTTGTTTATCAAAAAAGTTTAACGAACATTTTTAAGATTAGGGGAATGAAAATGACCTCACTGTAAGCATGAATTTGTTTTAAGTGTGTTCGCTGTAACTGTATTTTACTGTAGAACTCCTTGCTTTCCACTGGTGATACATTACTGTAAATCATTTTTTTATTCACGACTTCTTTATTTGGAGTTACCAAAGAAAAATTGGTTCGCAGCGATTAATTTTTGCAATTTAAATGTAGATTATCTGAAAAATATAGTACTAAAGATATTTTAGGACTGGTTCACAGCGACAAATATTCACAATGACGAGGCTTTCACGAACATTGCAAAAAATTTTATTTTCCAAATGCGAATAAAAGTTGTTTTACGATATTATTCATAATTTTATTTGTTTGTCACAGAGACTAACTACTGGATGTATGCGGTGGTGGCAGCAGGGACTCTGTTCATCGTGTTTGTGGCTCTGGCCCTGTACCACATGAGGTAACACTGTTGTCTCATGTACTACAATGCTCTCTCGCTCTCTCTAATTCATAAGTTTCATTTCGCAGATTTGTTGTTATTATTTGCTCACATTGTAGCTTCCTATCAAAAGTAATTTCTGATGCTTATCTTCAAAAAATTTATTTGAATAATGTATTAGATTAGTGTCTTCTTTCAATATATTCCTATTAATTCAATTTTGATTTAAAATATTGAGGTGTACCAAACCATTCTAAAAGCAGAATACCTACATGAATGATAAAAAATTATTCCTATCATAAATCTAGTTTCCTAAGGCTCATTCCAAAGTCATCACATAATCTCTCGTCTTGTGACTCATTGAGTTGGTTAATTATTGACATCTAGTCAAAGCTTTATGTGGCTGCACATTGCATAAGCCATTAAACCTTAAGTTGTTGCAGCATGATAAATTTTGTCTCCATCTGTCAAACACTGGGGACGAAAATCAAGGACATTTCAAGCAACGATGATATTATCTGTTAAATCATTCCTTGATCCAAAAAAAAAATCTTCAAGGCTCTTGATTAGCTGTGTTTGACAGTGTTGTGTGGTTTTTTTGGCATCATTAAAAAAACTGGATGTTGGGAAATATCCAGGTGAAATTTTAGTACATGTATTATCAATATTCACACCAGTTGAAGATCAAAAGCCAATACCATATTTTATTTTGGTTCACTATACTATCGGTTTTTAGGTTGGTTTTATTTTTTATGGATGAAAATCATTGTAACATCAGAATTTGAATTAAATGGATTGGTACACCCAGTACTCTATATTTTCTACATGTTGTCAATTTGTCGTACATTTTTTTCTTTTTATGCACAGCGATTTCTTTAAAAATGGGCCACGTCCTCATGGTGAGCCAAAAGAGGAGAAAAAGTCCATAGGCATAGAGAGTACGGACACCGCCACTAGAATATCTCGCCAAGGCAATGAGAACTGTAACGTCTGCAGTCAGATACCTGTTCCTGTGGAAACCATGGTAACAACCAGTAATGGCAGGACGGAGATTCGGCTAGCAGATGATGTAGGTCCATACGTTCAATCCTGGAATCGTAAAGGCTTGGCTAACCGTCTTGCTGATGCTCTCTCCTGCTTAATTCCTTGCATGACTAAAAATTCTTATTCTGTGCATGTGCATGAAACTATTAACGAGACCAGGGTTAAAATGCCTCTTGAGAACATGCGTCTGATTGGTCACGAGGGAAATTCCTTGAGAGATGAATCTATGGAAACGGAGTTCAATGAAATCAGTAATCTTGTGCACACCCCCAGTTACTACATGGCGGTGAGTATGTCTGATGCTGAGAGTCATCGATCTTCTAAAGTGATCACTCTACCCCAGGACAAAACCGACAACTATTTAGGTGATTCCTTAGATACAGAGACTTCTAGTCCAGACTCAACCAAGTCACAGGTGAAACGAAGTCAGTCGGACTCTGCCATTTCTATACCCACCTCTAACTCACAGGGTGCTTGCTCAGGCACAAATTCACCTTCAGTCAAAAAAGACAAGATACTTAAGAAAAGAGCTGCAAAATTTAGTGAACATGGAAAATATGCTAAACACAGCTCTACACAGACATCAACACAGAGTTCTGCAGAAGAGATGGGGAACACAGGTAGAAGACCAGCCCCTCTGACTTATCAAGACTCAAGAGAGACTCAAGCCTTCCCAAGTTCCAGTGGGTTTCCTGTTGAGGAAAGTATGGATGACTATTTGGAAAAAATGAATTCCTTGAACACATCAAATGAACATTTGAATCAGAGGGGAGAAGAATTTCTTCAGCATGAAGAGATAAATGCTGCAGAAGATCATCTGCTAGAGTCTGATGTTCATTCCCCATTTTTGGAGGCATCAGGCAACCATGTTGGAGAAATTTCAGAGGTCTTTTTAGGGAATTTACAAGAGCAAGCAGAATTCGAGCAGTTGTTGCCTTCAGCAGAGGATGGGGATTCTGTGGACTCAAAAGAAGGTTTCTGTGTGTTTGTGCCTAGCACTTCTGACATTGGCGAGGAAGCAATATTGACTCAGCCTGAAAGATTGAAGGAAAGTGATAATAATACATCTCACAGAAGAGACAGACTATCAAGACAAAAAAAGATAGACGGGAAAGACCCCACTGAAAGTGATCATAACTCCAATGTGATTCCTGACCTATCAGGTGACTGGTCACATGACCCAAGTTCCCCAGTGTGCAATTCTGTGAGCCCAGTGGGCTCGCCCTCCGCGAGTGACAACGTCACTCAAGGTAATCGAGGTTCGTCCAAGAAAAGCAAGAGACCTTTACAGACTAGTTCCCCCAGAGAAGTCAAATCCCAGAATTCTAGTCACAAAAAAACTACACCTGTTTGAAACCTGTAGACCCAGTTTGCAGTTCTGGTTTTGGCAAGGTTGGGTTTTATTTTCCCTACTAGCCCCATTTGTGAATTAAATACAATTAAATGATCTTGCACTTTGTGAACATTTTCAATAAAGCATGGTTGTGTTCATTTGAGAATGATTTAAATTTTTAAAACGTGTTAGGAAAAAACCTTGCATTTTTGTTCTGAGAATTGATATTAAGCAAGATCTTGTTTGCCTAACATATTCAGTATGGACTATTTAGGTTATTGTGTCTAAAATATCTAAAATATATGTAAAACCCGCATGTGTATTTATGATTCTTTTTTTTTTTATTGCAATGACAGTATTACAATCTTCATTTCTGCATGATACTCACTTGTATGTGTTTTTGTCAGTGTTAGAATCGTTGCAATATGATTGTAATTATTTAATCATCTGTATATTACCTGCATCATGTCAGCCTATGTATGTAAATGTATGTAAAAATCCTATGTTGCTGAGCATATCTGTGGAACACTTGAAGCACAGTATTAAGACTGCTGGTATGCTAATAATGAAAGCTAGTGAAGTAAATTATGATTTGTGACAAATTATTCGTATTTTGAATTTATTCTCCAGGAACTATTATGAGGATGAAAATTCAGGTTTATTCACTAGAAACTTAATAAGCCTTTCTCCATAAATGAAAATGCAGATTTCTTTAGAATGCAGTCAATACATTGTGACTTATTGGCTCTACAAAAGAAGACAATATGTGCCTCTGATAATGAATCGTGCAGTAGCAATAATTTGGACTTGTCAGTTAATCATGCAGCGTAGAGATAAGGACAAAGCCTTCAGTGGATAGCCATATTATATCAGTCTATGGTAGGACAGCAGACCTCCATTAACATTCAATGGCAATGGCTGTCCCTGTCTTTAAGTATCCTTGTCTTTTAGTATCTTAAACTGCGGAAACTTATCGGCTTGTTTTGAAACAGAACTTTAATTATCTTGAATTAATTCAGTTTAGGGAAATTCGAATTGTAATTTGCATTTTAACCTGCACCCTAAAATGTAGTGCCACGAGATTAGAAAAAAAAATATTCTAAAATTGATGAATTTTTTAACTACACAGTATTCTTAATCGACAACAGATGGAAAGCCTCTGCTAGAAAAGTGAAAATCTTTGGATTTGACTATAAAATTCATTACGCTTTTATTAAATCTCGGAATACGAAACTTGTGGCTCAGTGTAGAAGTTTCCTTTGACCAGAAGGAGAGGGCTATGGATTTAAATCAATAAAGAGAGATTGGTTTACATTACCAATTTTATACTACACGTATATCGATACAGTAATATAAGCTCTGCAAAAAGATATACTGTAAACCAACTTTTATTTGCGTGCGAGAAATGTTCGTTGCGAATATTTCTCGCCGCGAACCAATCCTGTGTCTATAGTTTTTATAACAATACAGGTCTGGATAAGGTTTGGTCGCGAACATTAGTCGTCGCGAACCAGTGAATCGCGAAATAAAGTCGCCGCGAATAAAAATTGGTTTACAGTATAGAAATGTTAAAATTTTACAACAAAAATTATTGTTTTAATATAACTTTAAAAATTCATATCTATAAATTGAAGGTATGTAATTTGTTGACCACCCATACTCCTTATTACATGTAATTAGTACACTCAGTAAAATACACAAACCTGAAATACAACATTGATAAGAGACAAATTAATCAGGTGACTGGGGTACAGTAATGGTCCCTCTATAGTTTAATACAATAATGCATGTTATATAAAAAGAAACTTGTGACTCTCCAGTAATAATTATTATACATTTTCCAATACAGTGCATACAGATGCTTTAAAGTACTATCAATCATGGCGTTATTTTGAGTAGGGACCCACCTTATAATCCATGACCTTGCTCTGTTCACGATCTTATTTACATTTTTGTTTTTTGGGGTATACTCTATACATTGGTATGCACGACAGCAACAAAACAATAATTTATTGGCCTGTATAATATTTCGTTGAACACGGTATGTACATGTATTTGTCTAGTTTATTTTTACAAGTGAAACACCCGTAACGTCTTGTTTGGTTTTTCATGAGTATAATGTCTGGTATATTAACATATGGAAGCAGTGGAACAAGCTATGCCCCTGTATGGCTTATTACATTAGAGGAACGGTCTCTTGCTTTGATTTCTAGATTGCAGTATTACGACATCAATAGAACATGCTGAAATATACGTATATAATAAATTGTATAGTATGCCCACACCCACAAAGAGTTCTGCCCTTCTGTCTTTTTATGTCTCTGTCTTTTCGTCCGTCACCTTCAAAGAACTCGTATTTGTGAAAGTAACGCGTACAGTATGTATCGCAGTTTTTCTTCCTCGACCCTCCCTATAACAGTGACTTCGCTATCTCTTTTATCTTTTTTAATGAATAATTTTCACAGAATCTAAAATACTTATACTAGGTCGCGAGATCAAAGTGGTCTTTGTTAATTGTGACCTTGAACTGAACGTTTACCTGATTTTTTACCTTAGTTAACCTTATAGAATCCGTATATAGAAGAATACATCTTTTTGGATGTATTCACCATATTGCTACAAAACGACAAAAGCTTAAGTTTACTATATATGTCACAGTTTCGTTTCTGAAAAGCATGAACCATTTTCATATTAGCTCAAACCTTATTTCTTCAATATTGATATGAATGAACCTATGAATTTGACATGTAAAAGTTTCGTGGACATTTTCTGATGTGGGTAGTACATGTTTGCGCTGTCTTTGGAAACTAACTGCAATCATTATAATGTTTAAATTTTATTGAAATAAACGTCTGAGCATAGGCGATAAGAGGTTAGATTATCTTCCATAGATTGATGAGATGTCTGAATAGGGCCAAAAAAACCACGAAACAAACAACAGGCACGTCATGTACAAGCAATAATTAGAAAGGAAATCGTCTGCGAAAGGAATCCGATAGAAAGCTCTTATTGTGAAAGGAGATGGCATTGGAAAAGGTTAAGACCGTGATGATGGAAACCGGGCTCCCACATTATTAACTTCTCAGTGTATGGCTTAACTATCAAATTGGCGATTTTCGTGTGCAATATGAGTGTATCAAACTGAAATACAGTGGGATTTGAAGTGACGACTAAATTTGCATTCTAACTAGGAACCTATTACCAATATCAAACTAATCGCATCATTTCTTGTGAAAGTAATACTATGCCCGTGATATGTCTCATGCGCTGACACCTCCTACATTAAATGAGATTTATTAAATTCATATTTTGTTACCGGACCCTGAATACCCCCCCCCCCCTTCCTTTAATTATAATCAGAATTTCCCTCATCTTATCTAGGTTGATTCATCTGTAGGATTTTACACAGCCTCGGCTGCCTATATCGGAGTGAGAATTAACAATTGGAGTACGTTTTGATCTCACACCATTGGCAGGAGACACCAGTCATTCGATCAAGATTTATGAAAACAAAAACAAAAAACAGTGTTTCCCGACTATTTTTTGATTGCATGCGTCTACGACGCGGTTTACCGTATGACGTATCTTCAACGAATCTTTTCACTGTTTGAAGTGACTGTATAAAGTATTCATTGCTCTCAATAGAAAGGACAAGGATTAAGCTCCCAGTGGTTCCAGGCCATCCATAGCGGATAGATCGCTCATGTTTTATTTACTATACAGTATTTGGTTTAACATCGATTCCTTGTAACAAAACATCGGCTTTTACTTAAATTCTTGTACTTAACATTTTCTCAATTAAATTACTCTGATTCGATTATTATTGCGATATACCGTAAGTAGACATCAACAAAGATACATTTTCCTAGTGTATTATAATACCTTATTGGAGTTTTATCCCCTTGATTGATGCTATTTCAATTTCCGGTGTAGCGCCACCTTCCAGTAACCACTATCAATGAACGCGTTCCTTTGACAGTTGGAAACCTGTTTTAACTAAAAACAATCTTAATGTTAGATAATAGGATGTCTTAAAACAGAAATCTATACATTTATAAAGTCCTCTAACGTAAGAATTAAGGTGAACAGATGTATAAAATTCTACTATTTATTAAGTGTTTTTATTTAGTGAAAAGAAAATTTCTTGAAATGGCCCAAAATAACAAAATGAATTTCTAAAGTCAAAGTTTACCTTGACGTTTTAGAGATATTCACCGTATGTACAAGTAATTTTAAATAATGCCGCTATTCATAAGATATAAGGCGAATGGTCAATAAATGGAAAATTACTAGCATATAAAATATTATACAAATGTAACGAATTCCTGTTTCTTTGGCACGAGCCAAAGATTTGGAAGCGTGCTTAATGCCCTCAAGGACAATTTCCCCATCTTAAATTTATCTGTCTACTTTCATGAAATAGATGAGAGTAAACAGACAGGTGATTTATATAGAAAGTACATGACAATTTGGATATTCCAATCTTTCAGTCGGCGCTTTCTTCTGATCGTTTCTATTAACTTACAGATTTTGGACCTGCAAGATTATATTTCAGGCTACTTGTATTCTAGTCTTTTGAACTGATTTTAAACTTTATTATTCTTTTTAAAATTGATTATGTTTATAGATGTAAACCGACTCTCAAGGTATGTTAATTATTTTTAGCGCCAGATATCTACGTTCCAAATTACGTATAGGATTTCTAGGGAAAATGAATTCATATATTTAAACAGTAATTAAATATATCATATAGTATCAAACAGTTATTTTGTAATTGGGAACCTGTCCAAAATATTGACGGATTGACCTATTGATTAACGAGAATTCGAAAATACTCATTTTTTTAAAAATGTCCAAATGCATTTGTTTTTTGTACGAGCATCATTTTGATCACTGTATCTCTGATGGTGTAACGTTTTAACAAATTGAATTACCCATTAATTGTAATCTTGGTATCTAATAAATGCACGATGTACCAAGTTCTATCATTTCTGGCGCTCTTGTTACCTTATTTTTAAATAAAACTGAGGTTTGTCTTGATATTTTCATCATGATCAAAATAAAACAACGGTACTAATTTTGAACAATTAATCATGAAATTAATGATAAAACAACCCTAAAATGGCTACGTAGACTTTCTTATAAATCTTCGTTAGATGCTCATTTCATTTATTTTACTTTATTTTTAATCGATCAGATCTTTTGATTTTTTTTTTAAAGTTAATTTTGATTTTTCTTTATTTTTTTAGTCGGTCAGTAATGAAGGAGAGAGCTAGCATGAGGCGGATGATGATCAAGAGGTGCGGATCAATGGACACCCTGACGGTGACCAACGATAAACTGGACCCGCGCAGCCATCTCTCTGACCCCAATGACCTCAACCGAAAGTCGGCTGTCGTCGTCACGTATTCCATTGATGACGACAACCAAAAAGATGTCTGAGATATCTCCATTTTCATTGGTCGACGTTCCATTATTTTGATTGGTTCGTCTCTTCTTCTGCTAGCAGAAGTTTGAGAGAAGTAAAAGTGTCGTGAGATTTGATTGGCTGTCTGTGGACAGGTGGAAAAGAGTTTGGTTTGCAAACATTTTCAAAGACTGAATATAACATGCGTCTCTGCATTATTCCTGTGATATTGCCACTAACAAGAATGGACTTGTGACATACTTGTCTTTATTTTATTTTTTGCTGTTGATAATATTTTTTGATTTGTGACGATAACTTAGAAAAGATGAGTTATAATTGTATTTTAATGATTAAAGTGTAGTTTTTCTTTTCTGAAAAGGTTACAATAAGTTTGCATTGAGTAATATTTGTAGTTTTGATTAAAGTAGAAAATGTTGTATTTATTGGGCTTTTAATGATAGAAATTATCATTGTTTAAGTTGATTGTTTTATGAATTATTTTTAACTATGTTTTGAAGTGCTCATTATTAAAGTTATATATCAGTTATATCATGATTTTTATCATACTCAGAATACACGTGTATATAGATGTCATTTTTTGATAGCCAATGTTTTTCATGTTTTGTTAATTTATTTGAAAGTTTAACGATTTGTGTACATATTGATTAAATATAAATGACTGAGTGTGCGACTGCATTGAATACTGGTTCAGATATGGATGTATGGTATTTAGAGTGTCTGGTTTTGTAAATGATGAAAGAAACACATCAGCATCGTAAAACATACGTATTGGTCATTTCATAATAAGCTTTCAAGTTGTTGATTTTGCACTACGAGGTATCCATGACATTTTTTCTACCGTGTGTGGTTTTATTTTATTTTTTGTTTTATTATTGTAATTACTCATATGAAAATGCATTAATTCGTCAGCAATGTTTCCATGACATTGTACAAAGGCTCGTATCAAGTCTCCGTTGTTGTTCCCAATTTTCCTTTCCCATAATTCCCTTGCGAGCTTCCTCTTTTGTGATCAACATCCGCTGCACGAATTCCCACCATGCGATGTGTGCAAAAACAAGCTATGAGATTTCTGACATCTGAGACAGGCGTGATGTATGTTTACATTCAGGTCCGCCTTGACGTCTCCTTACACTGCTCATTTATAACCCCTCGGGGTTCCATATTTGGAATTATTTTAGGATAGTAAATTAGAGAGGGGGGACTCATTAGAGAAAACATAGATTTTATAGAAACCGCTGGTATCATACCCCCAGTTTTGTTTGATTGACAAATTCCAGAAACCTGGTGTAAATAGAGTGTCTCTGTACAGTCATCAGTAGCCATTAATGTTGTGATGCTAGCGCGAGGCATCACGGCGTTTTGTTATGCGTATATGTGGGTTTTATTAATCAGTATAAATATTATATAGTTTGGAAACAGTTCGTATCATTCCTTCCCTTCTGTTGTGTCAGAATGATAACTTTTTATTGATTTTATCTGAGATTTTGTTAATAAATTCTATCTAATAGACAAAGTGTCAGCTTTTTATTTTTAACAAATTTGGAGTTTTCAAACATTCCAGTTCAATTGAGAAATTATTTTGGAAGCATGTTTGTATGCTTCTCGGCGTTACATAATCACATTTTTAACTTCTTCACCGAATCCACCAAGCCTGAAATTCTATGCCGTCCTGTATCCGAATCCTCCTTACAAAAACCGTTTTATAGTTTCACTATTAGTACATGTATAAGCAATTTGATCTAGCTGAATCATTTAATTTAAACACGTTGAATAGTTATGTTTACTCATTTCTAGGAAATACCGGTATTTGCCTGTAAAATAGTATCCAGATGTTGTAAACACTATCATACCGGTAATATCTCAGATGGTGGTGTACCTTCCTTAATGAATCTATAAAGAAAATTAAAACATGGTTTAAAAAAAATTTAAAAATTAAAAACTAGAGCAAAGCAACGAGTGGATCTTCCGTAAATGTCGAACGCGCAAAGTGATTTGAATTCACCATGGCAAATTTTATAACACTGTAGTATTGTTTTATTTTGTTAAAAAAAATGAAATTTTCCAAAAATTGGAACTACTTCCGGTTTGGAGCAAAATTGATGAATAAAATTTTAAACCCCCCAGTACACCATAAAATTGATACATCTATCATCGGTAAAAATTTCAAAGCGATATCTTTAAAGTTTACGGATATTTCCTCCGGACAAAATCACTTTCATAAAAATTAAAAATGGCCGTTAAATTTGAACGGAAGTGACATAAATGATAAAACTTTAACATTGCAAAGGTACGGTAACTTTACAAAGCTCTGAGAATTTCATTGAAATCGGATAAAAACTTTTTGAGATATAAAGCCGAGAAGGAGTCAGAATAAAATAAAATAATAATTTTAAAAAACTAGAGCAACGCTCGTTTCAAAGCAACGAGTGGGTCTTCCGTTAATGTCGAGAGTAAAGCTAGATGTTCCTTCAAGAAGCAGAGTTCTTAAACCAATAACAATGGTAACTTTAAAAAAAATTAAAAAATCGAATAATTCTTGGTACGACTTAACAAAATCCGAATGATTCCGAGTACGAATTAATAAATACCTTAACGATTCCAAGAACGACCTAACAAAAAAAATCCGAACATGTCAAAGTAAGACTTTACAAAAAATCGAATTATTTTTGGTACGAGTTAATTTCACTTTGAACATTATGCTATTTTTTAAACCTAGAACGCGGAATCAAAATTTCCGAAAAAAATCGATTTTTAATCCCAAATATCTCTGCAATTAATCCCAAATATCTCTGCAATACATCGTTCGATGTTGAAACTGATTTAAGATTTAAATTCATCATGGCAAATTCTATAATACTGTGGTATTGTATTATTTTGTTACAAAAAATTAAAATTTTCAAAAATTGGAACTACTTCCGGTTTTGAGCAAAATTGATGAATAAAATTTTAAACCCCCCAGTACATTAAAGAATTGATACATCTATCATCTGTAAAAATTTCAAAGCAATATCTTTAAAGTTTACGGAGATTTCTTCCGGACAAAATCACTTTTTTTAGATTTAAAAATGGCCGCCAAATTTGAAAGGAAGTGACGTAAATGCATAAACTTTAACATCTTTGAGGCACGGTAACTTTACAAAAGCTCTGAAAATTTCGTTGAAATCGGATGAAAACTTTTTGAGATATAAAGCCGAGAAGGAGTCAGAATAAAATAAAATAATAATTTTAAAAAACTAGAGCAACGCTCGTTTCAAAGCAACGAGTGGGTCTTCCGTTAATGTCGAGAGTAAAGCTAGATGTTCCTTCAAGAAGCAGAGTTCTTAAACCAATAACAATGGTAACTTTAAAAAAAATTAAAAAATCGAATAATTCTTGGTACGACTTAACAAAATCCGAATGATTCCGAGTACGAATTAATAAATACCTTAACGATTCCAAGAACGACCTAACAAAAAAAATCCGAACATGTCAAAGTAAGACTTTACAAAAAATCGAATTATTTTTGGTACGAGTTAATTTCACTTTGAACATTATGCTATTTTTTAAACCTAGAACGCGGAATCAAAATTTCCGAAAAAAATCGATTTTTAATCCCAAATATCTCTGCAATTAATCCCAAATATCTCTGCAATACATCGTTCGATGTTGAAACTGATTTAAGATTTAAATTCATCATGGCAAATTCTATAATACTGTGGTATTGTATTATTTTGTTACAAAAAATTAAAATTTTCAAAAATTGGAACTACTTCCGGTTTTGAGCAAAATTGATGAATAAAATTTTAAACCCCCCAGTACATTAAAGAATTGATACATCTATCATCTGTAAAAATTTCAAAGCAATATCTTTAAAGTTTACGGAGATTTCTTCCGGACAAAATCACTTTTTTTAGATTTAAAAATGGCCGCCAAATTTGAACGGAAGTGACGTAAATGCATAAACTTTAACATCTTTGAGGCACGGTAACTTTACAAAAGCTCTGAAAATTTCGTTGAAATCGGATGAAAACTTTTTGAGATATAAACCTGAGCAGGAGTCAGAAAAAAATAAAAAATAAAATAATAATAAAAAGAAACCGAAGAAAAACAAGAGGGTCTTCCGTTGGAAACGGAAGACCCTAATGAAGAAAAACAAGAGGGTCTTCCGTTGGAAACGGAAGACCCTAATAATAATAAAGTATAATTTTCGGCGGTATTCCTATGCCACAGCCAGAAAATGGTTCCAATCTTCAGTCTTTCCTCTTGCGGCTCCGCCAGTAAATAATACTTTAGTGAAAATGGTTACATTTTAGTCTTGCCAAATTGTGTTAAGAAATATTGATCATTATTGATAAAAAAAAAATTGAGGCGAAAGGCATGGACTTTTGACCATAGTCTATTGAAAGCTCAGCCACGTCGTGAAAATGTGATCACAAAACTGGTTTTAAATTTTTAAATCCAACACGCTTTTTAATAAACTTATTATTATCCAATTTAATTTTCACTCAATTCATTGCTAGCTCACCAAAACAAAGTTGGGCAGAGCTTACGGTTTACATGTACTAAACCATCAGCGTCGGCGTCAGGTCAAAGATTTTGAAGGTCCCCATACGTTATTTATATATACAATCAGCGTCAACGGCAGGTTGAAGGTTTTGGAGGTCCCTTATCTATGTCATTATTGATCCTACACTAATCTTCAAAACTTGGCAATGGGTGATGCATCTAAGGGTACTATTGACTTAGAACCATTTTAACAAGAGCTTGGACTTTGGGTAGTTGCTGCAAACATCAATGTGACGTAGGCCTGTCTATTTCATTGAAGGCCACTCTGCCATTGCTCTTTGAAATCAACAAGATTTGTCTGGCTTTTGAGCAAAGACTACGCAATCGGTACATATATTTCACATGAAACCAGCGTCATTTTTAACTTGTTTTGACGCAAGAAATAGATAGTTACGTCCTACTGAAAGTCCAAGGTCTTGTTAAAATGGTTCTAACATACTTAGCATGCTGAATCTACTTGAAAAGTAAATCTGCGTCCCAGTACTCTCAGTACTTTGATGAAGGTCGATATTATGGAACTGACTAGTTTTGGGTTTAGCAGTTGGTACTAGATTGATGATAACATATATTAACAAACGTATATCTGAGCTTAAAATATCGTTTGTCTCTGATCGAATTCAGAGGACCATCTTTCTCGAGAGAAGAAAAATATTTTGTCATAACAAGAGAGGGAGAATCAGAAACAAACCCATTCTTCAAAGCCCGGATGTAGAGACACACTGAGAAATGTAGCTGCAGGTCTGTAGCCCCCGTCTGAAAAAATTAAATTGAAGACCTGGGAAAATTCGGACGGATCGACGACCTGGGAAGGTGAAAAAAATCGGATGGACGACCTGTGGAAAAGTTGGATGGACGACATGAGAAGCTAGAGGAGCCAGGGGTCGTAGGAATAAATGCAGGTGCGGGAAAAGGCAATAGTTGGGAAAACACCCAATGACTCTTAATGGCAAGGTTTCACAAATAAAGACATTATAGACTAGTATCCATGAAAGTTATCATACAAATAAAGAGGAACAATTAATGTATGATTTTTTTCCTTAAAAATCATTTGATCAATATTACTTTTAAAATTCTTATTTTCCAATGTGATCATTTTTGGACTGCCCTTGACTATTGGCCAATGTTTGGCCAGTGAACTATTAATGAAATAGTTATTTAAAGTAAACTGGAATAAAAGTTACTACTCATAGAAATCCAAATACTTTATTACAAATCCATTTACTGATCCAAACACATACATGTACATATAAATTATACATGTTTATTAATGAAAGACCTGAAACTGGGCATTAAGAATAACATTTTGTGCTAGAAACTGTCTCTTTAAAATAGATTTACACAAAAAACATGGCTGTCTTCATTTGTCCAAATATTGGGTAAACAGAATGAAAATAAAAGATTCTAAGATTTTAATATAATTATGCATTACTGAGTTGATCTACCATTTTGATCTGGCATTTATCATCTAATGAGTATTTGTTGGGATTTCAGTACTGATCTTAATTCATATAATGCAGTAAATAGATTGTCCTTAATACACAAATTCTTAATACTCTATACAGTGCCACAGTGATCAACATGTGCCATTTATGAGTGTTTGTGTATTATCTTGGTGTATGCATGTGTAGATATCACACAATCTTTTTTCGATACAAAATATACATCCATCAAAGCATAAAAATGTATCAAAATGATTCATTACATGACCTATCACAATTTAATATAACAGCAATGGCATATATAAAGCGAATGATTTAGAAAAGTTGGTTACTTTAACCCAAAGTATAGTCTATCTAATGTACATGTCTAGATGAATAAAAATCTCACAAAAGACTCTCAAACGTCCTTAAAAAATAATTCATTAAAAGGAATGACCTGTTAGTTTTGCTTCACCGCATGAAAAACAATTGTGCAAAAACAAAAAAACAAGAAACATTGCAGTGCCCTATCATCTCACCAAAATTTCCAAAACAAAGGCTGACACATTCTATAAGAGTTTACTGTAAAGATCGATGACTGATTAGGAAATAAATTCCATCAATGACTTATAATCTAAAACAGAGACATACTCCTATCAAATGAATATTATGCAGGGAATGTTACACTCATTGATCAAAGAATTCCTTCTTTTTCTTCTCCACCTCAGGGCCAGACATTTCCTCAAGGATCTTAAAGATGACAGAGAAGTCTTTACCGCCGTAGCCCTTCTCAGTCATCTTGGTGTAAATCTCAAATGCTCGCTGCCCCAAGCTCACAGCTGAGTTGGTGTCTTTGGCCGCATTGTTAGCCAATCCCAAATCCTGAAATCATGATCAATTTTGTGTAGGTAATTGTATACTACATTGTTCCAGGTATTTTACTATTGATCCAAGAAAAGACTTTTGTAAATAGTATCAATTTTAACAAATTTGCCAGAAATTAAGTAAATTAAATACCAAAGTTCAATTACTTTTGCACATAGCATTCTCTCTCTCTCCTCTCTCTCTCTCTCTCTCTCTCTCTCTCTCTCTCTCCACAAAAACTGGTTTTACCTTTGTCATCAGAGCAGTACCAAATCCCCCATCATAGTTATTGCTGGAGGGTACATTCTCGAACACCCCGGGGCAGGGATTGTATGTATCACTGGACCAGCAGCGACCAGAGCTCATGTTCAAAATCTTTGCCAGCATCTTAGGATCAAGTCCCAGTCTAAAAATAGTTCATGACATCAGAAAAGAATGTATCTGTTGCAGGTGTTTAATATGCCATGTAGTTCATGTTCAAAATACGAATGTAGCAACCATGTCAGATCAGTATACATAGATATTTCTTTTTTGAACTCATAACTGGCTTTATGGGGGTCAAAGAAAAATAAGTCTTGTTTAGTTTCAGACTTAAAAACAATTTATTCAATGTAGCTCTAAATGTAGAGGTGCAAAAAATATTTATATATTTTATACACCTCTAAAACTTTTCTTAATTCTTTTTAATTGATGAGCGTCACCAAGTCACAACTTAATCAGTAATTATTGTTTTAAAAAGGTTAAAACTATTAATCTCCAATGTAATTTAAATATATTCCAACTTTTAGTTCATCAATAAAAGTATGTATAACTT
The DNA here is from genome assembly GCF_025612915.1 of Magallana angulata. NCBI lineage: Eukaryota > Metazoa > Mollusca > Bivalvia > Ostreida > Ostreidae > Magallana > Magallana angulata. The sequence goes on along the minus strand of NC_069111.1, from coordinate 30,625,271 downwards.
TACTTATATTCATTTTTCACTCACATCTGCTACATGTAATTTGAAATCTACCATGTCATACTCGGCTATTTCACCTCTATTACATGTTCTTTGCGTAATCCTTATTTGCATATTACAACAGACATGTTTGGATATCATTTATAAGCCATTTTGATAACTTAATTAAATCTATTAATATCTATGTGAACTATGTGTACTTACTTGATTCCTAGGTTCATGGTTTCTGATGTCCCAATCATAGATATGCCCAATAACATGTTGTTACAAATTTTAGCTGCCTGGAATGTGAAATAAGCCATAGCTATGTTTACTCGCTTGTATGTTTTTATTATCTATTAAATGATATAAAATGTATAGACTGGTGCTACTAGAATAAACAGCACCTTTAGAGCTTTTCTATAAAAGCCCCAAAAAAAACTCCCATGTAACTTTTTCTTTGATCAATAACCAAAAACATTTTTTTTTCTTTTCTCTTCATTTTGAGGACATGAATACATAAATCATTTTTTTCTTTCATAATAAAAAAATAAAAAATTAACTACCTATACTATATCATTTTTCAAATATAAATGTATACTGTACTACATAAAATGTTCACTGTTGGCTGGACAGCACTATCAATCCTCACCTGTCCAGTGCCCACTGCCCCACAGTGGACCACATTCTTGCCCATGTTCTGGAGGATTTCCTGGGCCTCTGGGAACTTGGAATCTGGGCCACCCACCATAAAGGTCAGAAGGGCTTGTTTGGCTGCATTCACTCCTGTTGTCAAAGATGGTCACAAATTTTGATTATTTATGTACATTATCTTTAGGGGAAGAACTTGAATGATATTACACCTTGTTACAAATTACATTTTTATGAATCTGTATTTATTCAATAAAATTAGTCTGAACCAAATAAGATTTTCCATAAGAAGTTACATAATGTACATTTTGTGAAGGTGTCTATTATTTCCATATACATGTTGTACGTGTTTATTTCTGTTGTTGGTTTAACTTGCTATTTTTTACACATGAGTACAATGTACTAGTATGCTATTGGAAAATTCAAAACAGCATGAAAATTTAATCTACAAAAACCATGAAAATAATTAGGCAAAAAAATAAAGCCTGTGTTTAAGAGTGCATATATATGCATGTATATATGTTCTTACCCCCTGAGACAGGGGCGTCCAGGTAGAATGCCCCCTTCCCCTCCGCTACCTTAGCCATGTCCTGGGAGACGGCAGGGTCGATCGTACTGCTGTCTAACATTATGGTGCCCTTCGCAACCTTGCTGTGAATAAAAAGAAAATCTGTGTAAAACAGATGTTCATGAAAATAAATTTTAAAGTTGAAAGTCTGGTTTACTGATTTGTTTAGGTGTTGCCAAATGCAATTTTTTACAGTTTATATCTACCTGTTGAGTTAATAACAAAATTGACCAAAATCTTAAAATGAAAAAGTTTGCAATAGTAAAAAAGGGAAGGTGGTAATTCTGTTACCAGTAGTACAATAAATATAACATGGATTGTTAGTTACCTGAAAATACCATTGTTTCCCGTGTACACTTCCTGTACATGCTTACTGGCAGGTAACATAGTGACAATTCTGTCAGTGTTGGCTGCTATTTCTGCTGGATTGCTGGCAGTCTTGGCACCTACAAAATAATTATTTGACTAACAGTATCGTAATATTTCACTCTGTACTAACTGTCAGTTGAGGTTATCTGGCTGATGCAAGGGCAGCTACTGTGACATAGTTAATTTAACAAACCCCTATTTAATGAATATTGCTTATCAAAAGAATGGTTAGTGTTGTGTAATAATCTATTAAAAAAAAAGTTTTTTATGTCATCCTTCATACCAGGTATGCAGAGGTACGAGTGTTAAAAATGATGTACATTCTGATTATTTTAGAATATAAATTTTTAAGGTAACTCCGTACCTATAAATCATTGGTTCAAAGTTAAAAATTTGACTTTTTTTTAACTTATTGGACTTGAATTTCATCAAAAAATAAATAAAATATATATGTATCCATACTATTTAAGATGTAAGGTAATAAAAACCAAAGGCTGAAATTAGCATCTGAAAATCACACTTTTTTTTGGTTAAAAATTAAATATAAGTGGATGGATACTTGTTTGTCTATTTAAATTTTATTGCTTTACTATGCCAGAAAACTAAAATTAATTTTCAAAAAAAGAAAAAATTGTTTACATTAGAAAAATAATAGCATTTAGATATATCACTTAGAGAAAAGTAGAAAAGAGTTATTTCCCTTTGTCATTATTGAATTATGTCGAATATAAGGATGACAAACGCTTATTAAATATCTCCAAGTAAACAATGATTTGAGTTTTTGATGTGCACCTATGATAACATAGAAATTACAAATCTACTTGCAAGAATTTTAATGAATTCATGGTTTATGTAAAATGTATGATGTCACAGGAGGGTGGATTTACTTTAAAATTTAATTATGATACAATCTTGATTTTTTTTCCCTAGTAAACGCTCTATGTTAAGACACTGAGTCCAAGGGAAAACAAAAAATATTTATAAGGTGGTCTACTCTTAAGCAAGAACTACAGGTATCAGAAAAATAATTACCAGCTTGTTTCAGCCCATCTACAGCAGCTGTGTTGACGTCATAAACCAGGACAGGGTATCCCTTACTGACCAGGTTCCTGGCCATGTGGTTCCCCATGTTTCCAAGGCCAATAAAACCAATAAGAGGTTTGTCTCCCTTTGAAACAAAAATCAACCATATTAAAGTGTAATAAACTAACTGTCTGATACAGATGAAAAAAAAATTCATTTTTTTAAATACACAAAACATTGATTTCACACAAACACAAGGTCATGATTACAGACTAGTTAAAAAATTTTACAGCTTTTTTCTCTGAAAAACGCTGCTTCATTTTTTTAATGATTATGAAAACGTTAAGTACATTAATTTAAAATCTTTAATGTGTGCCATCCACTGTTGACACGTGAATAAATATGAATAAATATCATGAAACATATAAATGATTATTTTAATACTAGGAATTGAGTGTTAATGTCTTACCTGCACTGGCCTTGTTACTGAAAACAAATTATATGTTTAGTTGAATAAGGTAGAGGAAATTCGAACTCCGACAATTGACATTCGTATTCTTCCTAATTGCACATCTTTTTTAATTTGCATTTTCATATATCCATGTACAATCTATTCTCACCTGAAAAACATCTTTTGCAAGAAATGTTCTTGCTTGTATTTGTCACAAACCTTGAAAACATTTGTGTTGTTGTTAAAACAGTTCTGCTGACCCCTGCCATTTTCAAAACCTCGATCCCGATTTGGATGTAGTTTTCACCCCCCCCCCCCTCCCTTTTGAATAAATTCAGCGTTTTTATACCAGCCCAAAGTGTTGGGCACGGTGGAAAAATACCTATCCCCCGCAAAATATTTTTCAAGTTTGTCTTCTTAACTCGAGCAATATCTTTGTAAAATATTGAATAAAAATTTCACATCTTCATCTACAGAATCTCGGCCAAATCCAATTTACACAAACCCAAGTTTGTCAAAATGATGAACCACACTTTTTATCCATTAAGGGTGTAATATGAAAAAAGTAAGAAATTAGAGTGAGGTGTTTTAAAATCTTCTAATATTAAAAGTAACGGAGTATTTTTTACAATTGATATTTACTATCCTTCTGTAGCAAGAATTTGGTCGCGCTTGTCAGCTTGTATTCGGTTAAAATCAGACAAGGGAGTAAACTTTAGTTTACAAACTATTGTTTTTGTCGTCATGAATGAAGATGGCAAATTATTATGCCATTCAAAGTTGTTTATTTTCATTTTATAGGAAAAAAATGCCTTGATTAGATCAGTTTCAATCAGCAAAAAATGTTTAGAAATATGTTTTTTTTTAATTATATGGAAGTCATAATTTGCAAAATTATATTGCTAAAAAGTAAGCATGTTTTAATTTATGCGTGTTTTTATTTGGTTTCATTTTGTTGTTTTCTTACATCGCAAACATCTTAATTAACACTGACATAATTCGGTATTTTCAATGATTATTTTTTTTTACCTGAATAAAATACTTGCTTCATAGAGATTAAATTGCTATCATAAAAATTTTACAATATACATGTCTATTAGATTGTGTTTTTTAATTATTGTCTTGCTTTTATTTTTCAAATATTTTTGTATTAATTTTAAATTAAATATCTAAATTAAAGATTATTTAAAAAAAAACACTTACGATAAATTTATTATATTAAAAGATGGGGAGGAGGCAAAAAAATTACATAAGGGAGCATTAGTAAGAAGAAAAATGTTTTTGACTGAGCATAATTTGTTTAATGTCCGGGAGAACTTTCAGTTTCTCCCGGACATTAAACAATCAATGTTCAGTCAAAAACATTTTTAAGGAGGGGAGAGGTAATTGCCTCTCCCCTTCCCTCCTTAAAAATGTATATCAGTTCTGCATATCAGTAAGTGCAATATATAATATATGTATTAAGAAGGTGACAATTTAAGTTATTAGAACTTGTACTTGTTTATGTTTTTGACATATCTGGTCGATAAAATATGTTTAATTCAATTCCTTAAAAATCCACTTGTTGTCTGAAAGAAACCATGGCTTCTCTTGTTAACTGAAACAACTCCTGTCTTCGGGTCTATTCCTTGTCTTACATCTCTTTCGATTAGAAGTTCACGCACCGCGATGAAAAAAAAATACCGATAGTTAGTTAGTTGGCCATACTGCACGGAGAACCGTGATTCAGGATGGGAATTCCAATCTAGATTGAAAACACGGAAGAACCAGAATCTCCGATATATTTCAAAGTATATCAATTAATGCTTGCAGTCAAAATTATGACATATCGCTTTTCTTAATCCCCAATTTAAGGTTTGGAATTTAGAAAGGGGGAGGAAAATCTCTGACAGATATTCTCACAGTGATATGCTTCACCCACACCCGATCTCAGAAACTTCCTAACCCAACCCTACAAACCTTACGGGCAGTTCCTGGAAACTCAGACAAACAGAATGTAATTTTTCTTCTTCTTTATTTTGAAAGCAGACAGTGTACTATTCAGTAAAACCTCCTCATTACAATGTTATGGTGTGTATAATGTTTGTTTTTGTGAGAATCTGATTTTTGTGAATTATAACGGCATTTATTTTATCTAACACCGCATGCATGCACGGCTGTTTCAAGCTTACGCATGTCATATTCATCGCTTGAATGGGTTGTTATAACAAAGAAAGCAAGGAAAAGTTATGACGCAAATTCTCCAGTATTTTGTTTGTGTTTTTTTTTTTAAGTTCTTTTTTAGGGTTAATTTTTAAGGTGTTTGTTGTTAGCCAGATGTCTTGTAAAAATGACCACTTTATATAATATATTATATGATACATGTTACAGAGTTCTTGAAATGGATTAAAAAGTGTCCGATAATTCTTAAAAGACAGATATTAGAAAAAAGCAAAGTGTATTTATAACTTAGATGATGATGATGATGATGATGATGATGATGATGATCAAGATGGTGACAGAAAAATTCTGTAACAGCTAACATTGGCCTGAGTATTGAAAATTCGTCAAAATAAACCGTTAACATTCTTTGGTACAACATTCACATTTGACATGTCTCTAGCCGTTCTTATTTACTGAGTATATATACACATGTAAATGTTAATCATTTATTTCTAATATCTTTTAGTTTGTTTGTTTGTTCGGGTGATTTTTGCGTTTAAATATTTTACTATAAATGATTCAAGAAATTAACAGTTTGATAAGATTTATTTAATTAAATTCACCCTGTGGGTCCATCGAGTTTATATGGTGCATGATGGCTCTCAACGGGAGGCGTCTGTAGTAAATGACAAATGGAGATGTTCAGAAGTTCAAAACATACTTATTTTGGTTTTATGTGTAAAAAAACAACACTTCCAGGTTGTATATGTAATAAAGCAGTTCTCTCAAGT